>NW_025841917.1:0-1131 GCF_002878395.1 Capsicum annuum
TCGATGCCCTCAATAGAGACTACGACTGATGGATTACCTATGCACTTATTGAGAAAGGAGACATAAAAGATTGGATGGACTGAATCTAGATATAAATCCAATTCGAGCTCATAAGCTACTTTGCCAAAGTGATTGAGAATTTTGAAGGGACCAACATATCGGGGACTGAGCTTTCCCTTCTTACCAAATCTCTTCACTTCCTTCATGGGAGAGATCTTCAGATAAACATAGTCACCAATCTCGAACTCAAGATCCTTTTTGTGTACATCTGCATAAGACTTTTATCGGCTCTGAGCAGCCCAAAGTCTTTCTCTGATCAACTGGACCAAGGCATCGAATACCAAGTCAGGCCCTATAATTGAGGCCTCACTAACTTCTAGCCAATCGAATGGAGATCTATACCTCCTACCATAGAGAGATTCGAATGGAGCCATCTTAATACTATAGTGATAGTTGTTGTTGTATGCAAACTCAATCAAAGGCAAGTCGTCATCCCAACTACCCCATAGAGGCATTATCTATACAGAGTTCAAGATCATGAGTCGGATAATTCTTCTCATGGGGTTTAAGCTGACTGGAGGTGTAGGCTATGACCTTACCATACTGCATGAGGACACAACCCAAACCTACTCCGGATGCATCACAATACACTACAAACCCATATGAACCATTTGGAAGAGCCAAGACTGGAGCTGAGGTGAGTCAAATCTTCAGCTCCTAAAAACTCCTCTCGCAAGGATCTGACCACTGAAACTTGAATTTCTTTTGAGTCAATCTTGACATAGGGGATGCAATAGATAAAAATTCTTCAACAAACCATCTGTAATAGCCAACCAAACCCAAGAAACTCCTAATATTTGATGGAGATACAAGGTGAGGCCATTTTCTTACTACTTTAGTCTTTTGAGGATCAACTCTAATGCCATCACTGAAAATAATATAACCAAGGAATGCTAGCCGAAATTCATACTTACTAAATTTGGTGAACAACTGATGGGATCTGAGAGTGTGAAGTATACTTCTGAAATGTTTTGCATGATCATGGTCACTTCGGGAATAGACAAGGATATCATCTATAAAGACTATAATGAATATGTCCAAGTACTACTTGAACACACGATTCATCAAGTC
>NW_025841918.1:0-9131 GCF_002878395.1 Capsicum annuum
CATAATTCGTTTATTGAAGCATTTCATCAAACCTCTAATAGGCATAAACTTGTACATTTATGGGGATTTTCATGATATCATGCTAGTTAGGCAAATTTCCTTCATCTAGGCATTTTATCAAACATATGGCAGGCATAATACATGTAAACATCATGGTATAGCAATTAAACACCATGGTTCATTTCAAATTTCATCATACAAGGTTTTAGTCATGAGATTTCATAAATCTTTATCTATACTAATCAACCCACATGGAATTTATCATCAAATCATGGAATAGAAATCAATTCCTCAATTATTAACATGAAAGAGAACATACAAAGCATGAAAACATGAAGAAAATCATAACTTATAGTTGAAAAGGGATTCTTGGACTTCATGGACGAAAAGAGCCCATGAATGAACACTATGCATACCTTAGATTGTGATTTCGTGAAGATTGATGGTGAAACCTTCCTGAATTTGAATCCCCAATAGAAATCCTAGCTTGTTCTTGAGATAAACTTAAGAGAAACTAATATGTTTTCGGTGAAAAGTGGCTGAATCACGTGTTAAAGGGCTTAAATAGGGGTAGGAAGTTGACCCTTTTAACCCCGGACACGTCATTAAATTTTTAGTAAAATTTCCTGAATTTGGCCCTTGGCGCGATGCGGCATTATCGCGTCGTGTCACTAGAAATTGACAATTAGGAAATTGCATGGTGGCGCGACGCAGAGCTATCGCGGTGTCACCTTGTCTACGACCTAGAAGTTTGGCATGATGCGCCAGTATCGCGGAGCAACACTGGAATTTGACAATTGCCATTTGAGTTATCTCCGCGACGCGCTGAATGCTCAAGTCAAACACTGTCTCACTAAAAAGGACCTAACTCTTTGCCCGGGTATCAAATTTGGGCGAATTATATATCGATGGAATGCTTATTCAATTTCCCATATGATAGGAAGTGAAAATTATGGAAATACCATGTGTATAAGAATAAATTCTTATTTCAAAGCAAGTTCAAACATTCTTGAGATGATTTTCAAGCTAAGAAAAAGCACGGGTATTACAATATCTCCCCCTTGAGAACATTCGTCCTCGAATGAGACTGACTGAGAGGGAAAATAATAAGATGAACATGAATAACTTAAACATAATCTCATGATGGACGTGACTGATAAGCTGAACATAACATACTGAACATGCATAGCTGATGTATGCGTAACTGATTCATAAATACATAACTGAAAGTTCTGAAGAACTAAGTTTTCTCACAATGAGAATGCATATCTGATGCATAACTGTATAAATGATCTGATACATGTATGCATAACTGAATATGCGGTGGTACTTGATACCAAGCTTATCATGGGAACATGAGCATGAGACTAAATACTAAGTTAGTGATGCACACTAATCATAAAACTGAGTAAGCTTAAGGAGAACTGTTACCTTGAGCTTGCTCTGAGTTGGAAGGGAAGAGGTGAGGATACTTGGTACGCATATTTGCTTCTACTTCCCTAGTAGCTTCCTTGACGAACTGATTTCTCCAAAGAACTTTAACTAGAGGGACTTCTTTGTTCCTCAATCTACGAGTATGATAGTCTAGGATTTTGACTGGAATCTCTTCATAAGAGAGGCTGTTCTGAACATCGATGCTTTGAATAGGGACTAGACTGATGGGTTACCTATGCACTTCTTGAGCAAAGAGACATGAAAGACTGGATGAATTGAGGCTAGATCTGAAGGCAATTTGAGCTCATAAGCTACCTTGCTGAAATAACTGAGAATCTTTAAGGGACCAACATATTGGGGACTGAGTTTTCCCTTCTTGCCGAATCTCTTCCCTCTCTTCATAGGAGAGATCTTGAGGTAGACATAATCACCAATCTCAAACTCGAGATCTTTTCTATGAACATCTGCATAAGACTTCTGTCGGCTCTGAGCAGCCCGGAGTCTTTCTCTGATCAACTAGACTTTCCCTACGGCATCGAATACCAAGTCAGGCCCTATGATTGAGGCATCACTAACTTTGAACTAACCAATCAGAGATCTACATCTCCTACCATAGAAAGCTTTGAATGAAGCCATCTAAATACTGGAATGATAGTTGTTGTTGTATGCAAACTCAATCAAAGGCAAGTGGTCATCCCAACTTCCCTTTAAATCAATTGTACACGCCCTTAGCATATCTTCTAACGTCTGAATGGTCCTTTCTACTTGACCATCTATCTGAGGATGAAAGGTTGTACTGAGATGAATTTGGGTACTAAGACCCTTTTGGAATGCTTTCCAAAAATGAGAGGTAAACTGGGTACCTCTGTCTGAGATAATAGACAACGAAATGCCGTGCAATCTGACCAACTCCTTGATGTAAAATTTGGCATAATCCTCGGCTGAATAAGAGGTATGGACCGAAAGAAAATGAGCTGATTTGGTCATCCTGTCTATAATGACCCAAACTGAATCATGTTGATGACGAGTTCGAGGCAAACTCATCACGAAGTCCATGTTCACAACTTCCTACTTCCAGGTAGGAATACTGAACTCCTGCATGGACCCACAAGGATTCTGATGCTCTATCTTAACCTGCTGACATGTAGAGCACTTAGCCACAAATTTTACAACATCTCTTTTCATCACGCTTCACCAATCGTTCTCCCGCAAGTTGCAGTATATCTTTGTGGCCCCTGGATGAATAGAGTAGCGCGCACCATGCACTTCTGCAAGAATTCGCTGTCTTATGTCATCTACATCTGGAACACAAAGACGACCCTAACAACGAAGAACACCATCTCCCCCTCGGGAGAAAACCTTTATTTTCTGATCCTGAACTGACTTTTTTAACTTGACAAGGTTGGGATCCCTGTCTTGTTTTTCTTTCACCTCAGAAACTAGAGATAATTTTGAACTACTCTGAACATATACAGCACCCTCTGAAGAATCGACTATGCGAACGCCTAGTCTAGAAAGCTGGTGTACTTCTTGAGCTAACTTCTTCTTACTATCCTTAACATGAGAAACACTACCCATAGAGAGTCTACTGAGAGCGTCGGCCACTACATTGGCCTTGCCCGGATGATAGAGGATACTCATGTCATAATCTTTCAAGAGCTCTAATTACCTTCTCTGATGAAGATTGAGATCTTTTTAAGAAAAGACATACTGAAGGCTCTTATGATCTGTGAAGACGGCTACATAAACTTCGTAGAGATAATGCCTTCAAATCTTTAAGGCAAAGACTACAGCTGCTAACCCAAGATCATGAGTAGGATAATTTCTCTCATGGGGTTTAAACTGTCTCGAGGCGTAGGCTAGGACCTTACCATGCTGCATGAGGACACAACCCAAATCTACTCTGGATACATCACAATACACTACGAACCCATCTGAACCATCTAGAAGAGCTAAGACTGGAGCTGAGATGATCGAGTCTTCAATTCCTGAAAACTCTTCTCGCAAGGATCCGACCACTGGAACTTGACTTTCTTTTGAGTCAATCTGGACATAGGGGATGCAATGGATGAAAATCCTTCAACAAACCGTCTGTAATAGCCATCCAAACCCAAGAAACTCCTGATATATGATGGAGAAACAAGGCGAGGCCAGTTTCTTACCACTTCGGTCTTTTGAGGATCTACCCTAATGCCATCACCGAAAATGATATGACCAAGAAATGCTATTGACCTTAGCCAAAATTCGCACTTATTGAATTTGGCGAATAACTGATCTAAGAGTCTGAAGTGTTATTCTGAGATGGTCTGCATGATCTCGCTTAGTGCGAAAATAGACCAGAATATCATCTATGAAGACTATGATGAACATGTCCAAGTACTGCTTGAACACGTGGTTCATCAAGTTCATGAAAGCTGCTGGGGCATTGATAAAACCAAAGGACAAGCTGTTTTCGGGATGTCACATACTCTAACTCTGAACTGATGATAGCCGGATCTGAGGTCTATCTTAGAGAAATAACTGGCACCCTAAAGTTGGTCAAAAAAGTCATCGATTCTGGGAAAAGGATACTTGTTCTTGACCGTAACCTTATTGAGTTAACGGTAATCTATACATATTCTGAGTGAACCATCTTTCTTGCGCATGAATAAGACTGGTGCGCCCCACGAAAAAATATTGGGTCTGATGAATTCCTTATTTAAGAGATCCTTCAAATGTTCTTTCAGTTTCTTGAGTTCTACGTGCCATTCTATGTGGCGAAATAGAGATAGGTTGAGTGTTTAAAAGAAGATCAATACCGAAGTCTATTTCCCTTTTGGGAGAAATTCCTGGAAGATTTCGGGAAAGACATCTGAATATTCATTCACTACTAGGACTGATTCAAGACTGGGAGCCTTGAAACTGGAATCTTTAACATGAACTAGATGATAAATGCATCCTTTATATATCAATAAGGTAGGAAATAAGCTGACCACCGAAAGCGGATACACTACCCTTCCACTCTAGGACGGGTTCATTCGGGAACTGAAACTGAACTATTCTGTTCTTGCAGTTTACTGTGGCATAGTAGGAATAAAGCCAATCCGTGCCAAGAATGACATCAGAATCAGTCATCTCTAACTTGACTAAATCTGTTGACGTGACTTTCTGAAATATCATAATCGGGTAGTTCCTATATACCCGCTAAGCTATGATGGTTTTACGCACTAGGGTAGATACTGAAAAGGGTTCTGCTAAAATTTCAGGACTGACTCAACTGCTATATAAGGAGTAACAAAAGATAAGGAAGCTCCTGGATCTAGCAAAGCGTAAACATGCACATGAAAGATCTGTAACATGCCAGTAACTACATCAGGAGAATTTTCCTGATCCTGTCGGGTCTGAAGAGCATAGAGACAATTTGGGCGTTGCCCGCTAGTAGCACTGGAAGTGGCACCCTGTTGATTTAGACGATCGGACTGAGCTGAAGAGTGATTATGTTGACCCTGAGGACCTGGCTGTTGACAGTCTCTAACTCTATGGCCTGGCTTGCCACAACCAAAACAAATGCCACTACCTATTCTACACACACCCTGATAGTGCTTACCGCAAGTCTGGCAAAGAGGATAGGTGCGGGCACTTCTAACACTACCTTGGGTCTTAGAGCCTGGCACTCTATCTTTGTTACCCTCTCTGAACTTAGGAACTGGAGCACTGGCTGTAGAGGGAGCTGGAACTGATGACTTAGGACAAAATTGGGAACGGTTTCCTCCTTCTGACTTAGGCTGAGAGAAGTTAAAACTACCTGTCTTTGCTCTCTTATTCTGTTTCTCCCTCTACTTAATCTTCTGCTCCTCTATCTGCTGAGCATGAGTCATAAGCCTGGCTAAGGTCATGTCACTATTCAACATGGCAGATCTGCACTCATTAACTTTGCTGTCGTTCACCTCTGAAGCAAACTTACTCATTTTGGCTCTACCATCTGCAACCACATGAAGGGTATATCTGGCTAATTGAGTAAACTTTAGAGAATACTCTTTCACCGTCATATTGCCCTATCTGAGGTTGATGAACTCTAGCACCTTAGCTTCTCTAAGCTCTTGGGGAAAGAATCTGTCTAAGGATGCAGTGACAAACTCCTGCCACTCTATAGGACCTGCATCATCTACCCTTTCAGACTTCTACTGTTTGTACCAAGTATGAGCCACATCCTGCGATTGATATGCAGCTAGCGCAGCACTCTCAATAGTAGTCACCCTCATTATGTCTGTCGTTTTCTGAACTTGATCAATGAATTCTTGAGGGTCTTCATCTACCTTAGACCCAAGGAAGGTTGAAGGATTCATTCAGGTGAAGTCCCAAATCCTCGCTGCAGCTGAGTTGGCCACTGGGTTGGCCAAAATAACCGTTGTCCGTTCATTATGAGCAGCGACTGATTAAGTAAGAGTGGTAAGTGCGGTCCTAAACTCCGCATAAGAAACATGATCGCCCAAAGGTTTTTCGGGCTGAGAGGCTGACTGATTTCTTCTCTTAGGAGACATGTTCTGAAATAAAGAGAAAAAACGGATTAGACTGAGAGACTGACTTGTGATTATGCTCACTGGCACGACATGAATACTGAAAGAAAGGAAACTATTCTTAAACATCTCATAGCCTTTTGAACATAAATGTGGCGCGCAACACATCCATGTACAAGACTCTACTAGATGAGGCTTTCAGAATTCTTAGGACTCTATTGAACCTTAGGCTCTGATACCAAGTTTGTAACGACCTAATTTGTTGAACCAGAATGCTACACGGTGCTCATGACCCTGAAGGACTACAAGCTAACCCATGACTGATATTTGTACCTATATACTGCATAAGATAACATAATAATGCGAAAACATACACTGAAAGGCCATAAGGTTCGATCATAAACATAATTGAATAACATAACATCTATGTGGGGTAATAGAATACCCAAAATAAAACTGAAGTCTAAAACATAATAGTCTGTATCTAGCCTGGATCTAGTCTAAAAGCCTCTACTGTCTGAAGAATCTGAATAAGGATTTGATGGGACATGTCCCCAACTAACTCCAACTAATAAGCTAGTCAATGAGATACGAGAAAATCATTATGTCCTCGAAGGATAGGGACTCACTTCTACTTTGACTGCTGAATTTGAAATTTACTGCTGATTCGGAACTCGTCTCTGAACCTATGGTGTAACATAAAAAGAAAGCACCATAGTGCGAATGCGTCAATACATATGTACCGAGTATACATGTGAGGTAGGATATATGCAAGGGTTTGCATGCATGATCAATACTAACTAACTGTCTAACATGAACGTGAGAATGCATACATAAATATACAACTGTAACTGACAATGTGATAACATTATACTGATACCATGGTAGCATGACTACTGAGTCTGGACACTGATAACATGACATAACTGATAACATGAATGATTGTATCTGAATATAACTGATAACATGGGTGACTGTGTCTGACAAACCTGAATCTGATGGAACTATCTGAGTTTCGTACTATGTTTGAGTTGACTGTGTCTGACAGTCCTAAAATCTAAAAAACTATCCGAGTTATATTACTGAGACTGATTGATTGTATCTGACAATCCTGATTCTGTAACATGAAACTATGGGAAGTAGTATCTAACCGACATGCCCCAAATGTGCTATAATAACTGAGCTGGGGTCCAATTTATGCCCTGATTAGAAGGGTGTCAATACCGCGTCACTAGTAAGGACAACATGTGAGTAACCTTCATATAACAGGTAGCTCTAGCGAGAACAGTGGGAATCCTCACATAACAGGTTAAGCCACCTCATCTACCCTCATATAGCAGGCTACGATGTTTCAACCTATGCTGACTACATAGTTCTGGAATGCAAGGATTGCTTCTAGAAATCACACCCTCATATAACAGGTGAGTTCCCATCCTTGGGTTCACTCGGTACTAATTCCTACTCCCATCTGAATAGACGCTAAACATGATTTACTGAACTGAACTGAGCATGGACTGAGTTACTGAGTTTTCATAGCTGACGGAATACTACTGATATCTAATAACTGACTGAGTCATGAGATCATGGAGATTTTTCCTAAGTCATAAGACTATCTGAAGTCTAAGAGTTCATAGCTTGACTGAGAGTATCGTGACGACATGACATGGCTCTAGGCATACAGCTAATGTTTCGGGTACAAGTACCCCTAGGACTCGATAGAAGGAAACTGACATGACTTGATATTCTTGAATACATGATAATTACCATAATACGTTTATTAAAGCATTTCATCAAACGTCTAATAGGCATAAGCTTGTACATTTATGGGGATTTTCATGATATCATGCTAGTTAGGCAAATTTCCTTCATCAAGGCATTTTATCAAACATATGGCAGGCATAATACATGTAAACATCATGGTATAGCAATTAAACACCATGGTTCATTTCAAATTTCATCATACAAGGTTTTAGTCATGAGATTTAATAAATCTTTATCTATACTAATCAACCCACATAGAATTTATCATCAAATCATGGAATAGAAATCAATTCCTCACAACATGAAAGAGAACATACAAAGCATGAAAACATGAAGAAAATCCATACCTTGTAGTTGAAAAGGGATTCTTGGACTTCATGGACGAAAAGAGCCCATGAATGAATACTATGCATACCTTAGATCGTGATTTCGTTAAGATTGATGGTGAAACCTTCCTGAATTTAAATCCCCAATAGAAACCCTAGCTTGTTCTTGAGATAAACTTGAGAGAAACTAATATGTTTTAGGTGAACAGTGGCTGAATCATGTGTTAAAGGGCTTAAATAGGGGTAGGAAGTTGACCCTTTTAACCCTGGACACGTCATTAAATTTTTAGTAAACTTTCTCGAATTGGGCCCTTGGCGCGATGCGGCGTTATTGTGTCGTGTCACTGGAACTTTGTTTACAACTTGAAAGTTTGGCGCGACGCGCCAGTATCGCGGAGCAACACTGGAATTTGACAATTGCCATTTGAGCTATCGCCGCGACGCGCTGAAGGCTCAGGTCAAACACTGTCTCACTAAAAAGGACCTAACTCTTCGCGCGAGTGTCGGATTTGGGCGAATTATATATCGATGGAAAGCTTATTCAATTTTCTATGTGATAGGAGGTAAAAATTATGGAAATACCATATGTATAAGAATGAATTCTTTTTCAAAGTAAGTTCTAACACCCTTGAGATAATTTTCAAGCTATGAAAAAGCACGGGCATTACAAGTGGTCATGCCTAAAATATGGGCTCAAATGTCCAACATAATGCAGTATTTGGAAAATGAGGGAGCAGGACCCAACAATGTTGAGGCATTATCTTCACGTCCTTTACCAGCATGATCAGAAACAGGGTCTAAGCTAAGTTTTAGGATTATTTTTCATGTATTTTGATCTTATTTCTTATCATTGTACTTGATTAATATTTGTATGAAACCTGACACTTTTATTTCCAAACTCAAAGTTTGTCTCAAATTAATAGCTTGGATCAATTTATCGCAATCTCAATTACTTGACGCTGGGCCAACCCTTGGCTCAAAAGGGTAACTCAATTAGGACACACTATTTACTATGCTATTTTGTGTGTGATATAATTATCTTATGTGATGTGTTATGTGTGTTGTTAAATCAAAGGTAAATTGATCTACTCCTCAAGTCCTTAGAAAACCCTTT
>NW_025841919.1:0-4171 GCF_002878395.1 Capsicum annuum
TACATACTCAGTACATATTTCGTACTGACGTCCCCCACGGGGGACCTGCATTTCATGCTGCAGGCACAGGTACCTCAGCTCATACACCGCACAAGTAGAAGCCAGGATATCCAGCTGCTTTTGGTGAGCTCCAGTTTGCTTCAGGGCTTTTCGTGTCATATCCAGCCACTTTTGGTATTGTATAGAAGTTAGTTATATGGCGGGGTGTGTCCCGACCTTAGTTAAACACTATGTATGGTCTAGAGGCTTTGTAGACCTAATGTACAGTTAAGGTGGTGTTTTGTTAATAGACGTGATGGCTCCAACGACCAAGTATTGTATATACATATATATGTGTGCTCGAGCTTATACAGGTGATTATTTCCTTTTATATGCGACATGATGCAGTTGAATTTTGGGTTGTCATAGAGGTATGCATGGGAAGTATAAGGTTATGAGATGGTTCTCCCGGACCTCCTCGGTTATGGGTGCCAGTCCGCCCCAATAGGATTTGAGGCGTGACAGACGTACGAAAAGAACTTTGAAGAATATGTCACTGATGTTATACTGTTGAGCACATCAGCAATATTCGTTGAGCTGCATGATGTTTTGGCATCTCACTTAAGTGTGGATTTAACTAGAAAACGTATTTTAGTGGAATATCAAATCACTGCTAATGCAAGGCAGATAGAAATACATAACGATATGGGTTTGAAGGTGTTTATATTGCAGAAAAAGCTGATACAAGACATGAATTGTCTTCCTTTATATGTAAGCATTTTGGATAAAGTTATAGGGAACAACTTGGCAAGTTCATCTATATGTGTTGCTGAAAGAGGAATCAACTGTAACAACTTGCAAACATTGATAAATACAACAAATGAAGGAGCTTTGGTGGTTTGTGAAGATACACAAGCATTAGATTTTTTTGAGATGGATACTGTTGAGGTGATTATCTCAGACCCACATCACAAGTATGTTGAGGATGATCAGGTTTACTTGATAAAAAAAAATTTTAAAGTAAGTCATGTAGGACTATGCAATTAGGGAAAAGTTTCAAACACGCAGTAAAAGGTCTAGTAAGAAAACGTACGTACATTCTATATCACTCTGATTTTGTTAAATATTACTTTGGATATGTATTTTGAATATATTTAATCATGTTTGATACAGTTATACATTATTTTGCAAATCAAGAAACTGCGAGTTCTTAATGCGTGCATCAGGCATGGGAGACACTGGAATGTTTAGAATTAGAAGATTCATACCTGAACATACTTGCCCAGTGAAGGACAAGATCTATCCAAAGGTGCATGCAACTAGTATGTTGATAGCTGGTATGGTTAAACAGAAATTCAAAAATCACAAACGAAAATACAGTGCGACGGAAATAAAAAATGACATGAAGAAAGATTTTGGTATGGATTTGACATACACTTTATGTTGGAGGGCCAATGAAAGAGTGTTAGAAGAGTTGAGGGGTAAGCCATCAGCATCTTATGGGAAACTGCCATCATACTTATATGTGTTGAATACTACTTATCCGGAGTTACATATAAGAATGAAGAAGACAGATGATAATGCGTTCTTGTATGTATTTATCGCTCTACATGCATACATTAAAGGATTCTATCATTGTAGACCAGTCGTAGTTGTTGATGCTAGTCATCTGAGAGGAATGTATACTGGGGTATTGGTAACAGCATGTACAACAGACGAAGCAGGTTAGTATCATTTAATAATAATTACATTGTATAATTGGTTGTATTTTTTTGTATTTCTGCTGTTGACTTGAAAAATACATATTTCAAATTCATAAATACATATCTATATGTAATTACATATATTTTCAAAGTTTCCTGAATGAAACATGTAAAATTGATTATGTTTGATAGTTAGGTGAAATTATATTTTATTATATGTAATTGATACCATTTCTGGTAGATAAAATATACATTTTAATTGACCTATATTTGTAATAAATACATATGCAATTCCTAACTGTATTTAAATCGGCCTGCGTTGTGCAGTTTATATTTTCTTTGGCATATGGTGTGCTTGATTCTGAAAATGATGAATTATGTATACATGTCATATATTTTCTTTCGCATATGGTGTGCTTAATTCTGAAAATGATGCATCCTGGACGTGGTTCTTCGAGAATCTAAAGGAAGCGTACGAGGTATGACAAAACATGTGTGTTGTGTCTGATAGGAATCCAAAAATCATAAAGGCTGTTGGTGATGTGTACGAAGATTTTCCACTTTATGCATGTATGTGGCATATATGAAAAAATGTGAAAAACCTTTTCAAAAAGTCACACGATGCATTGTCGGAGATCTTTTATACAATGGCCAAATCATATTCAAAGTCAGAATTCCATATGTTAATTGAAAAAGTTGAGGCAGCTGATATGAGGGTGAAGAAATATTTGAAATTGGCGGGTTACGAAAAGTGGTCTAGGTCGTATGCAACAGTTCACCGAGGATGGACTTTAACTTCAAACATTGCGGAGTCAATAAATGGAGTGCTTGTATCAGCTAGAGAACTATCAATTTATGACTTTCTTGAGGAAGTTCGAACACTGTTTGCAAAATAGAATTGTGCAAATAGGTAGGAGGCTTCATATACCGTCACAACACTCATTGAATAGTTTAATGACATACTTAGTGAGAACGAGACTTTGTGTACCTGTATGATGGTATGACCTTTTAGATTTGTGGAAATTATAATTATGGAAACATAAATATGAAAATACTTTCCATGCAGTTGTAAATTAATGAAAAGTATGCAACATAAAAAATATAAAAAATTTAAAACATAATATGTATTTTGCAGATGAATTTTGTTGTATTGAAAATTATTAATAACTGCATATGTATTTGGCTGCTCGGTAAAAAAGTACTCTGCATATGTATTTTTATTTGCATAAGTATTTTTTTAAAAATGTTGGTGTGCTTACAACATATCATGAAATATGGAATTCATCTTCTTGTATCAGTGCATTTAAATTTTTTTTTTATGTCAGGTTGTACCAGCCACAGAATATGTGTATACGGTACACGACAAACAAAAGCACTTCATTGTTTGCATCAAGGGGAAAAAGTGCTCATGTAATGCTTTTCAAATAGATGTGATATCATGTGCACATGGAGAAAAAGAATTTTGAGAAGGGGCCATACTGTTCAGATTTGTTTAAACCAAAAACTATTTTGAAGACATATGATGTTTCAATCTACCTGTTGCCACACAGCGATGACTGGATAATTCCAGAGAGCATACGTGATGAAATAGTACTGCCTCTAAAATTCAAAAGACCTCCAGGAAGACCTGCAAAGAAGGATCGTGGAAAATTAGGTCGGGATATGTTGGGAAAAAAGAATATCAACTCATGCAGTAGTTGTGGGGGTAAGGGTCACCATAAGTGTTCTTGTAGGAAATATCACAAATAATACATTTCTTCTTCTGTATTATTTCTTAAAACATTTTTTTTTTCATTTTTTATAATGATGAACTAATTCAGTTTAGTTAATGCATTTATGAATCATTTGACAATTGAAGATAGTAATATTTGAATAATGGAGCTATATATGTTTCAAAAGCTGTACATTACACGTGTATTTTCTAGCAGCAGTTCATATGTATTTTTGACATAGTAAATATATTTTAGGTTAAAGGTGGTAACTTTGATTAACCAAACAAGTATATGATTCCTAATTGTTCAAATGTTTAAATATATGTGACATATTCTGCAAATATATGTTTGAATTGCATAATGTTATTGCATATGTATTTACATTGTAAAAATACATTTGATGTATAGTCCATATGTATTTGTAATAAAAATATCATCATTGCATATGTATTTTGTAACTAAAATCAAATCTATAACTGCATTAAAAAGTCAAACTTATCTGTAATTCAAATTCTCTTGTATAATGATTTAAAATGAACACATATCAAAATTACATATTAGGTTTGATCTATATGTATTTTCCATTAGTTTTATATTAACACGACATATATATTTTTTTGACAAATATTTTTAATGTGTAATCCATATGTATTTTGTAGCAAAATATCAACACTGTATATTTATTTTGTAAATAACTGTAATAATTTTTAAAATTTTACTTTAATTTAAATCCTAATTTATATTTATAGGTAATGAAAACATCCTCAAAATGCATAT
>NW_025841920.1:0-6002 GCF_002878395.1 Capsicum annuum
CAGTAACAACATTGGGAGAGTCCTTCTACTCCTGGTGGGACGGTAAATAATAGAATCTATTCTGGTGCTACCCGCCAGCATTGCTAGAAGAGGCGCCCTGAGCTAGGGTTGGGCGAGTTGCTGGAACTAGAGCACTAATAGTCTGACTCTGGGTCTGAGGGCGATAGTCACGACGCCCTTGTCCATCCTGTGGACAATTTCTAACTCTGTGACCCATGTCACCACACCAGAAATAAATCCTCTTCTCACCCCAACACTCACCCGAATGAGCGCTACCATACTTAGGATACAGGGGACGATTTGGCTTACTGCCAGCACTGTATTGGGACCTAGTTGCATATGACCTACTTCCTTGCTCCTTCCTATCTCTAGGCATGAGAGCAATAGTAGATAATGGTGCTGGCATAGACGAACGATCCTGTTACTGAGGGCGACTCCCTCCCTGCGATCTAGTCGGACCCTGTCCGTGCTGCTCGAACCTTGCTCTCTTATTCCCTCTTATTATATATCTCTCCTTAATCTTATCTACCTCAATCTATTGTGCATAAGTTATCAGCCTAGAAAGATTCATCTCACTATACAGCATAGCAGACCTACACTCCTTAATCATATAACTAGACACTCCAGTCACAAACTTACTCATACTAGCTAGATTATCAACCACTAAGTCAGGAGCATACTTGGCCAACTGATTGAACTTTAGAAAGTACTCCCTAACAGTCAAACAGCCCTATCACAGGTTGATAAACTTAAATTTCTCAGCTAGTCCATATAGACAGTTATGGGATTGTATGTTGGCTTAGAAAGTATCCCATCAGTGCCCTTATGTTCTAAATTTTGAAATATCTTATTCATGTTCATGAATATCGTGAATTAAGCCAAAGTCAGATATTCTTTTAGACCTTATCTCAGAATTTCTTTTGTAGTATATGATCTAGAATAAGAAGGATAAACCCAGAAGTTTAGCAGTAGTAGAGTTGGGATATTATTTTCTAGATTGAGTAGGCATGAAAAATATATGCAAGAATTTAAGTTTGTTGATTTAAAATTAAGTATGATGGTGTGGTGTGAGTTAAGAGACATGATATTAGTAGTCTATGAATAAATAAAAGTAGATGATGTTTTTAGTGAGGCACGTATGTGTCAAAAAAAGTGTAAGTATATGATGATTATTACAGAAGCTAAGGAAAGTTAAGGGTAGTATATTCTATGGGAGTTTAGTAGTTATGTGTATCGTAATACTTCGGGCTCTAGAGTAATGTGGTTTTAGTTCAGTTAGAGTTTATTAAGTGGTTTGGAGACTTAGAATGATGGGTTAAAGCTAAGGGAGAAGATGATAGAACAAGTAACAAATCAGGCCCTCAGATTTTTTATGTGATCCTAGAGTATGGTAGAGCATTAGTAAGGGAGGATGATCCCCAACCCATTTGTATTTTAGTGTTGTATTTTAGTCATCAAGATATCTACTTATGCCTTACATGTTAGCTCTAACATCATAGTTCATGTTCATGCATATAATAGAGAATCGTGTACTCTCCCAGTTCCTAGTATGAGGAGTTCCAGTTCACTCAGTAGTACAAATCATGTTCCATGAATTCATGAACTTTAAACTTAGGTCATGAAGCTCATGAATGATATACACATGCTTTATAGTATGTTCAGTTCCAGTACCCTTGCCATACTTTTAATGATCAATGAAATTCAGATTTATGTCATGTATGCCCTCAGTTTAGACCCCTCAGATGAATTTACGTCATTGATACTTTATTACTCAGACCTCTGTTGAGTTTCAATGTTATTCTTTAATGCTTCAAGTCCTTATATTCGAACCTTTTAGTGACCTTCTTTTATGAGATAATAGTAGTAATGAGCAATTGCTAGATCAGAGAGAAAATATTTCTTATTGACAATACTCATTTCATCTTACTATTACATGTTAAAAGGGGTCAAAGACTTGGAAAATTTCACTAAGAGCTGGGACTTGGTCTTTTCTAAAGTTCCCAAACTTCAAGTACTTTATTTTTTAGTTTCTCAACATCAGAACTTTAAATTTTAAGTTGATTCATGATTGGGGTATCAATAGTACTTCTCAGGTGATTTTCAAATTTTTTAGATGAGCGTAGGGGTATGTTTGAGCTTCCAAAAGAGTAGCACCACCCAGATAAGCCTGCGTCACATGCCCTAGTCCACTGGTAGGGGTGCCCATGGCAGAGCCTATGGCATGTACTTTAGTCTGGTAGAGTAGAGCCCATGGTGCATGCTCCATCACGGCCTCCTTAATTTCTATCCTTCATCACTTGGTAGATTCAAGTAGGCTTGAACATGGTTGTTGAATTGAGTTCAACTCATACTTTAGTAGATAGAGTTATCAGTACCCATGTGAGATGTTAAGTAGCCTCAAGTGAAGCGCAGATTTGAAATGGAATGTATAATTGAGTATAAGCTTTCAGTATAATTCAGTTCTTATCGCCAGCAATCCAGTTTAGCAGTCATACAAACAAGTTCCTACGGTTTTCCCATCTTTCCTATTCATGAGTTAATTCATTCATGACTATGCAATTCATAAATTTAGTTGAGTTCATGCGTCAGGCATCAGATTTATATTCCAGATATTTAGCCATCATTTAGTTCGTAAGTTTCCCATGCATCATCTCAGTCTTTCCTTAGTACTTCAGCTAAGTCAACATCATTCGAGGGATGAAGCATACCAAGGAGGATATGTACTACCCCATGTATTCATTTCTTAAATATTTTATCTCTTCCTCACAAAAGAAGATCTAGCTTGAATTAATGGTTAATCATAAGTTGACTCTCTCATTTCTATCTCAACCTCATGACCATTCTCATGTCAGTACATGTATTCACAAAATCAGTTCAGTTCATGTATCCTACTCAGACTCAATTATGAAATCATGTTCCAAGTCATTAATGTTCAAAATATGATCTGAGTTGCCTTCATATAGTTATCTAAGTCTAACCAGCCTCATTCGAGGATGAATGTTCCCAAGGGGGAGAAAATGTAAGAGCCCACATTTTTGGGCTTGTCTTTGAACCATTGTTCCTAGATTTCTAAGCTATAATACAAATTAATACTATGTGAAAATAAGTTTTATGATCTTTATCCTTGTGTTTGATATGCTTTCAAGGTGAAAATGTTCATAGGAATCACTTAGAACAAAGTTGAGCTAAGGGTCTTTGTTTCATCTAAAGATTGGTATTTGATTCTACAAGGATCTACTTTGAATGCATATAACTATTTAAATATGTAGAATTTTGCCACTAAAGATCCACCAAATATTATATAGTTGAATTAGCATTCTTAGAATACTAATTTCGCCTTAGTCCGATACTCGAGCAAAAAGTTATAGTCATTTTCATGAGAGAGGCAGTGAGGGCGAGCGCTCCGCCGCGTGCACCCATTTTTCAGTTTTTGTTTCCACATTTTCAAGGGAAAATAAGTTCTTTCCTTCATCCTAAAACATCCATAACAGATAATTAAAGCCCCAAAAGTGTTAGTTACATCGTTATTCATCTTTTTCTCTCTAAAGAAAACACTAGCCCTCTCAAGAACACCAAGAACTCCATCAAATCCTCTTCAAGAAACATCAATATTTCAAGTTTTCCAATTCAAGAAAGCTTTCAAGATTTTGTTTATTCATTAACATATAATGTTTTAAGGTATGTGGAAGTTCATCCATGGGTCCTTTTTTACCCATGGAGCCCAAAAACACTTTTTTCAATTAAAGAATGAATTTTTCATTATGAAGGTATTTTGTAAGTTCAAGAACGATTAACTTTCATCTTTTCATGGTGTTTTATTTCAATTCATCCCATGTATGATTCCATACAAGATTTTGAATTCCTCATGCTATGAATTTAAGTTTTCCATGTTTTATTCAAGTAAATTCCCTGATAGATCCTAAATTCATAATGTTTAGCAATACTCCTTCCACATGTTTGATGAAATTCCCATATCATATTCAATCAATTTCGAGATGAATCCCCAAGTTATGAATCTTTGCCATGTAATTCTATTGTTCCCTTATGTTTAAGACATTCTTACGTTCAGGCTATGAGCTTTACATATTTTGGTGAAACGCTCATGTCCTATATCAAGCAAATTTCATGTAAATTCCCTAATCCATGATTTTAGTTATGTAATCATGCTATGCTCCATGTTTAAGATATGTCAATATGCAAGCCAATGATCCCCATGTGTTTGATGAATTGCCCTATGTTAAAGTATTAATCTCCATGTGTTTGAAGAAATGCCCATGTGACGGGTTTCTTTGTATAATGCTTTATTATTATGTTTACGAAGCCATACTATTTCCTTGTCACTAGTTCTATCAAGTCCTTGAGTCTTTGAATACCCTAAATTTAGTTGTTTAACTAGTTTTTAGTATCTACAGAATGATTTATATTATACCATAGGAAATATCATTCAGTTAGTAATATGGTCAGTTGTGAGTCCAATTAAGTTAGCTCAGTTAGATTTCAGTTCCAGTATAAATTAACATATTAATAATTACCTCAGAATTTGTATGCACTATTTTTTTAAGAATACCATGACCTGAGCTTAGTAGTTATCAGTTAACAGTGCATGCACCAGTTAGTAATCCAGTGTTATTTAGTTGGGAGTAGTATTTACCATCGAGCGAACCTAGGGATGTGGGCTCACCTGCCAGTTAAGGGTGTGAATGTTAGTAGCAATCCCTGCATTAAAGAACTATGTAACTTGCATTGGTTTTAGATATTACCCTACCAGTTAAGGGTTGATACATATCTCACCAGAGCACCTGCTAGTAGAGGATAAAGCTAGTAGAGGATGAATCTTTAGTCCTTCAGGACTTCATCTTAGTGGAACCGCATACCCAATTTACTACTCGTGTCATGGTACTGACACCCTTTCAACTGAGGTTACAGGTTGGACCACGATAAACACAGATTGGGGCATGTTGGTTAGATGATAATTCCTACAATGTCAGTACAGTATTCTTTGTCTCTTCAGTTCAGGTTTGCCTAACTAAGTGTACAGATATTCAGATATTCAATTTAATAGTTTTCAGTCTTTCAGATTATCTCAGTACCATAACACATATATATGTTGTCTTGCATTCTCAAATATTATAGTTTTCACAAATTCATACTCAATTATATCATGTTGTTTTATTAGTACTTACCCATAAGCATTGTAATCCATAGTTTTATCCTGTTATTCAGACAAACTATTGTTTAGTATTACGTGATCAGTATTCAGTCATTAGCTATTCATTGTCCGAATATTAGCAATCCATATTCATATATATGTTACTCAGTATATAGATACTAGTTACCCCCCTTGACTAAGTGTTCACTTATTCTGTAACCCAGATATAAGTTATTTAGTTAATTAGATTAGCTCAGTACAAGTATGTTTAGTCTTGCATGTTCATGTATCCATGTTTTATAATATCCCAGCTTTAGCTTTACTTATATCATAAAAGTAAATTACTATAGAAACTAAGTGTAGAGATTTACCAGCTTATCAGATTATATTTGTTAATGTTTTAAGATATTTCGGCTTTTAGTTTATTCTAGCCTATTAATGAGTCTACTTAAACTTATCATGTATGTTTTAAGATTACGTATGAAAGCAGTTTTACTTATTGCATTCACCCCTGCATACTCATTACATTCTAGAAGTACTAATCCACATATATGTCTGTGTGTCTACATTGTTTCATAATATAGGTACTATTTGTAGCCCGTACAACATGATCAGACAGTTGCAGTTTCTAGCCAGTTGGTGATGAGTTCTCTTGTTTTAGGAACTCTAGATGGTTTTTAGTTCATGTACAGTTCATTTATTTTCTATGTGTATTGATTAGTGATAGTCGAAGGCATGTCCTAGCTATTTATAGTCAGTATAGTAGAGGCTTCACAGATTTCAGTCAGAGTCAGTCATGTAGTTTTAGTTTCTTCCTTCAGATTTATCAGATTGTAAAGCTTTATAATTATAG
>NW_025841921.1:0-7966 GCF_002878395.1 Capsicum annuum
TTAAGGAAATAAAATAACAACTTAAGTAAATTTCTCGGACAAGTGACGCCATTAGGTGACACCTTATCAAGGGTCTGACGCCTTATCAGGAATGGCGTCAGATTTTTTTCAATGTTGAAAAACTCCACCTAAGGCTGACGATGTGAATGACGATGTGTCAGGAGTCTGACGATGTATCATAGATGTCATCAGCTCCTCTTCCCTTTTTATAATTTCTGCCTAAGGCTGACGATGATCCTGACGCCTTATTACAACTCTAACGCCTTGTCACAAAATGTTGTCATAACTTCTCTTCAACTCCCATTCTCTGGTTAAGTCTGACGGTGGCCTTGATAGCTTATCGCCAGGCTGACGACTTATCATGAATGCGGTCAGCCACATTTGTCCTTTATTTGCTTCAAAATTCAACCTTTTTGCTTCCATTATTATTGGTTCCCCTGCACCTTATCTTTTACTGCAAAATTAAAGTAAAACCAATCAAATACGACAAAAGTTGCTTAAGACCTCACAATTATTCATGGCTAAAAGCATAAAATGTGTTAGCATTTGCTCACACATCAACACCCTCAACTTAGAACAATTGCTTGTCCTCAAGCAACTAAACACACCCAAGACAATACAGAGCACTTTCAACAGTCAGCTATTCATTTAAGCTCAAAACATATTGACCATCTCCAAGATCAGTCAAATTAAAAGCAATTGTGTCTATTATTGAAAATAACTATGCAACTCACAAGGATTGAGCTATGGCAAGAATTTAGCAATAATAACCAAGCATATACCCAGATTACACTATCCGAGCAAGTCAGTGACTAGAAATATACTCGGTGTGCCCTCATAACAAAGAAATCCCCTTTTCACTCATATCAGAATTCACATACATAACATAGGGATAATCACAAAACTTACTCTCAGAATGAAGTTCCAAAAATTGCATGTCAAATGCCATAGGCTTGCCCTTATAGTCGGTGCCCAAGTCTTCAAACAGGTCAGTTAGGATCACTATAGGGCTTTTCGTAAGCTTGTAACGTAGGTCAGGGGTTGGTATGATATTCATGGATATTTTAGAGTGACTATACCTCCTTGACACTACACTAAACTCTTAGGGTTTCAACTTCCAACCTTCTTTTCTTCCTCTCTTTTATTGATCACACATGCTCAAGATGGATGCGGTCTTTTCAATTATCATATTATCTTTTTATCATCTTTTACGCAACTTTCTCTTTTCTTATTCTCTTTTCACCACACCCAACTTTTTATTCTTTTCTTTTATTCTTCCTCTCTTCCTACTCATTTTGCATTATGTACCTCTATGATAGCCACCTTCAACTTAGGCTGTTTGCCGAAGTAAAGGTGCACAATATTCAAGAAGGACCAGGGCCAAAACAGGTTCATTATGATGTAAATGGGAAGGTGAGAGGTGTCGTAGAAAGAAATAGGATAATTAGGCTCAAAACAGGGATCAAGAGAAATTATGCACATATGGAAGGTCATTTTGGCTAAAGTGGACCAAAATAAAAAATGGCCTATGATCCTTTCCTAACTCCTATCCTATGACCATGGCAAGACTAACAGGGCAAGTTCTAGGTTCAACACACAACGGGAACTGAGTAAGACCTTGTACACACATAGCATACAAGTATCTCATATATTACTACTTATCTGGTTCATGTACTTATTTAACAAAGGTTATTCAGTTGCCAGACTAATGCCATAAAAAGATACACCATGGTCACAAATGGATGCAATTCACACAGTATATATCAGACCAATTCAATAGTCACAAAACAAGATAACTGCCTCAAATACCCGTATTACTACTAATTATCTACCATAAATTTTTACAATAACATTCTGCCCTACACCCTCAACTTACAATTAAAAATAAAATGAACTCAGGGTTTAGGGCATACCTGGAGTGAATCAAGCGTGAGGCTTATGGGTCTCCGACCCTGCTGCTGTATCATCTACTATTTTCTGTCCATCGGGAGCACCTGGCCTTGTAGTTGTTAGATCCTTGCTAAATGAGGCACCTACAGCCCTAACTCGGATGGCTGCCTCCCATTTCTCTTTGTCCGCTAGGGACTCCATTCTTGCTTTCTTCAATTCCTTTTTTTCGGTCTTCATTTTGTACTAAATCCTAATTATAAAAGTAAAAACACTTACTTAAACATAAAAATTTAGGTTGCCTTCCAATAGCGCCTGATTTACTGTTGCAAAATGACTTGGTTATCTTGACTACTCAGACTTCGCCAAGACAACCTGTTCATACCCCTTTACCATCATCATAGAAGACGTCAACGATTGAGAAAACACTCATCTCTTTTTGCTGAATCATGGATGAGTGTATTTTGAAATGTGATTCATTGTCATTGAACCTGAACTTTAGCTCGTTCAACTCCATATCTACTAGCACTTTCCCAGTTGTAAGTAATGGCCTACCCAAGATGATGGGTACTTCAAAATCCACCTCGCAATCTAAGACCATAAAATTAGCAGGCAGAATAAAATTGGCTACCTTTACCTAACAATCGAGTAGTATTCCCACAAGCCGCTTCACAAACCTATCTACATTACCAACCGCATATTTGTTGGGGTAGGATCCCCCAAGCCCAATTTCTTGTACACATCCAGTGGCATTAGATTTATACTGGCTCCCAGATCGCATAGTGCTTTTGTGAATTTCAGGGAACCAATAGTACAGGGGATGGTAAATGCTCTCGAATCTGCCTTTCTCTGCACTAAAGACCTTGTAGAGATAGCACCACAATGGAGAAGATTGTCCTCCGACTGAAGTCTAACCTTCCGTTTCTTGGTTACAAGGTCTTTTATGAACTTTGCATATCCTGGCATTTGCTCAAGTGCTTCAACCAGAGGCATATTTATTGTCAGTTGCTTGAGCATTGCTATGAATTTGCTAAATTTTGCATCATCAGCTTTTTTCTTCAATCGTTGAGGAAAGGGAAGTGGTGGTTTTGGAATAGTTTTCAACACCACTTTCTCTTCTTTCTCTTTTTCCTTATCCAAAGCATCAACAGAACTATCTAGCTTCTCAGACTCCACTGGACTGCTTTCTTCGGATTCATCAACAACTACGTTACCATATATAGATTTTCCCACAGATGGGCTAAGTAACATCTTGCCACTCCCAGTGGTAATCACCATGCATGAGCCATCATTCCACAGATTCTGAATCGTATCACTAGGTAAATTACCATTTTTTCTCTAGTTCAGAGTTGTGGAAAGTTAACTCATCAGCTTCTCTAACTGCTTGATAGAAGTGGAGTGTGAACTAACCAACTGACTAAGGGTAGAGAATTCACTCTTCATAGTAGTTACCCCTGAGTTGGTAACCTTAACTCTTTTCAACAATTTTTCTATCATGTCCTCCATGGACATCTTGCCAGAGCTAGTTGCAGCAGCTTCCCGATTTCCAGGAGGAACATATAAACCACTTTTATTATTATTTCTTCTCCAGTTTCCTTGCTTCCTATCTTTATAATTAGGCTTGTCATAAAAGTTCTGACCTTGATTCCCTTAGCTACTGCCTCAGAAACCCTCCCTGATTACTCACATAGTTTGCCTCCTCATCTGCATTTGTAGCCACAGTGTATTGAGATTCTATAACTTTGACCTTTTTAGTCTTGCCTAACAGCAAGTGCTTGGCTAACAAGTCCATCTATGTCTTTAGGTGGGTTATGTCTTGGTCTCGCTCCTCATCTCTTTTGCGCTGCTCCACAGTCATACCAATAGAAGCAGTTAGGCTAGCTACCATAGAATCCCTGGTATGCCAAGCCCGACTCTGTTTGGTCATCCTATTCAGCATATCTGAGGCATCTTGAAAAGATAAATCAACAAATGAACCACCACCAGCATTATCTACAATCGGCTTTGTTATAGAATTGAGGTATTTGTACAAAGTATCCATCAAGTGTAGGTCCATCATATTGTGGTTCAAACACTATGTCAGCTTCTTCTTGAATCTCTCTCATATATCATGCAAAGCTTCAGTAGGGAGCTGTCTAAAGTTGTTGATCTCGTCTCTCAATTGTACCCTCCTATAGGGTGGAAAAAACCGTTCTAGGAATGCTTCTTTCAATTCCCTCCAGTGGGTGATGGAATTAGGCATAAGTTCATTCAGCCACAATGTTGTAGACAGAGACAACGGGAACAACCTCAACCGAATAGTATTCTACCCCACTCCTGGGTTATCAAAATATTTGCAAATGGTGACAAAAGTCACCAGATGTAGGTTGGGGTCATCCCCAGAAAGGCCTCCAAACAACCCCTTTAGATTAACGAGTTGGATCATAGTGCTCGTAATGTTAAATTTGGCTCCAGGTGCCAATGATGGAGAAATGATTGGACCTATTTCACCTGCCCCATCCATGCCATCATCATCATCATTCAGATCATACTGGACCGACTGGTACTCTTGTCTTATTTGGAATGAACGATTCCAATTAACATTACGTGGCACTTGTGCAGCTGTCTGCTCTACATGCCTTAGGTTACTAGGATTCAATAACTCTTCGTCCCCCAAATCTTCATCCTCAGGGTTTGGATGTCGTGCATGTTGCCCGATATTTTGCCCATTCACCAGAGCTCTAGATAAGGCTGCCAGTCTATCAATCTCTTGCTGATCTTCCATTCTTCCTATTCGTTGCGGTTCCAAATTTAGTGGTAATAATGTTTCTCCAGAACTTCTGGTACTGGGCATACATTATAAAATCCTGCAAATAAACAAAAACAACAAATAAATGTAAATCTAGGAAACTTAACTAACAGTTAATTACCACATACAAACTTCAGTTTACAATCGTATTCCCCGACAATGGTGCCATTTTTGATAATGCTCAAATTACACTCTTGAAAGAGTGTAAGCGATAGTTGTCAATATAAAGCCCAACTAGGTTGGGGTCGAATCTTACAGGGAATAAGGTATGAACCCAAGTTGTTTGTAATTTAATTCACTGATACTTTAATGTTTCCTGAAATGAGGGGTTTAAGTTTCGCGAATAATTATTTGGCAATTTAATTTCGAGAAATAACCAGAATTATGTTTACTAGGGCTTACGGTACATGACAGATGCTAAAGGTGATTCAAGATTCTTATGGTGGGTAGGAAACAAGCTATCTTTATTGATGTTATGCTTAAATGTCTCTCGACCTACTTAAGCGTTTAATTTTCTAATCCTTTTGGACTTAGGGAATTTCTATTCATTGCCCAGATTTTACCTTAGGTTAACCAACCTTGTTACAACGCTGATTATGAAATAAAGTATTTCCGAGTCCCTGTTGATAATTCACTTCCTACTATATTTGATTTCTTTCTCAAGAAAATCGAAGAAGGTGTGTCTACTGTTTGCAACCAATAGACGTTAATCAAAGCTTCAGAATTATTCAGAAATCCTACCACCTATTGAATCTTGAATACTTAGCACCTTATTAAGACCTAACCCTAGATCCCATAATTCAAGTTAATAGAGTTTAGCCACTCATGAAGCAATAAACAAGTACACAAGTTGAATTCATAGTTGGGCAGATTAACTTACAACGATGATGAAAACAAGACGTGTAACTTGAACTGAATCTTAATACAAAATTCCCAAAATATTGACAACAATCTTCTCTCAACAATAATGTTTTAGGGCATATTGGAACTCGAGAGAGAGAGAAAAATCGTGCACATGTATATTGCAAGATATGTCAATTTTTTTATTAGCAAACCCTAAAAGCTCCTATTTATACTTGAGTCTAATTAAGGAAATAAAATAACCGCTTAAGTAAATTTCTCAGATAGGTGACGCCATTAGGTGACGCCATTAGGTGACGCCTTATCAGGAATGACGTCAGATTTTTTTTAATGTTGAGAAACTTTGCCTAAGGCTGACGATGTGAACGACGACGTATTGGGAGTCTGACGATATATCATGGATGTCGTCAGATCTTCTTCCCTTTTTATAATTTCTACCTAAGGCTGACGATGATCCTGGCGCCTTATCACAACTTTGACGCCTTGTCACAAAATGTCGTCACAACTTCTATTTAACTCCCATTCTCTGGTTAAGTCTGATGGTGGTCTGATAGCTTATTACCAGGTTGACGACTTATTATGAATGCCGTTAGCCACACTTGTTCTTTATTTGCTTCAGAATTCAACCTTTTTGCTTCCATTATTATTGGTTCCCCTGCACCTTATCTTTTACTGCAAAATTAAAGTAAAACCAATTAAATACAACAAAAGTTTCTTAAGACTTGACAATTATTCATGGATAAAAACATAAAGTGTTTTAGCATTTGCTCACACATCAGAGATATTTTAGCTTCCAGTTAAAGAAGCTAGAGCATGAACATGAGTTTGTATAGGGAATCTGGATCTTAGACATAAAAATTGATGTCTCCCAAATTACACCTTATAAAAAGTGTAAAGTGGTTGCCGAATCAAATATAGAATCCAATAGGGTTGGGTTCCATCCCATGAGGAATAGGCCAAATTATTGTCAAGAGTTTATCTATGTAACTGGTAAAATGGTAAATAAAGGAGGGATTTTGCAAAAGAAAATTATAATAGTTATAGTTATTGGTTGATTGGATTGTGTTCAATATGAGATAAGCACTAGGATTTTCAATCATGACTTCAAAACTTCAGAGATTGTTTGTGCTAGCAGACTATCTCTATGCCTTACATACAAAATCTAAAAAAATATGTATCATCTAATCGTCTCTCAACCTTTGGTTAAATAAATTTCACTCATATTCTATATGACTCAAAGCATCACATTGCTAATCCTTGTTCTGTGATCTCAAAATTAACTATCCTGGTTAAAGGTCAAGTTAATTAGATGGAGGTTGGTAACTTCAAATCTCTCTTGTTATCTCCTTTTCGCTATCTCTACTGCTCTCTCGAGATAGTCTATAATACATACGAGTTTTAAACATTTGCAACCATTAGGAAATCAATTAAAATGAAAGATATAGCAGTACATACAAGCACACCGATCTAGACTAACTTCGCGCTTAACCTATTTTATTAATTCATCATGGTTCCTACAACCCTAGTTATGATGTTTATCTATTCATAAATGTATTCACACCAAAAGAATTCATAGATGAAAGTATAATTGTGTATTACAAGAAGTAATAATCTCCAAAATCTCAACTTTAATTAAAACCCAAGAAACGATGTGCATACAATTCCAATAATATGTTTTAGAATTATACAATATGATTTTGTAAATGTAATAATTGTGTAACTTTTAACAAGAAATTAACGAGGAGTATTTATAGACAAAGTAAAACCTTTCCTAAAGAAAATAGGAATACAACATTGACAGTGATTACGTCTCCAAAAATGAGTCGTACAAACTGGCTACAACTCATTGTCAGTCTTTTTTCTTTACCGTAGCTTGTTCCTTCCTCTGATGACAATGTCTCATCATGTAACTAAATGAGTCATCAGCTGACCCACCTCCACTGTGACTATTTTCATGTTGTTAGGACTTTTCTTTAACTACTCAGGATGGCTACTCAAGAGGATTTGTCTTGTCTCTTGTAGCCTCCCTTCGTACCCTACATGTCCTTCAGCTTCTTTATAGTTCTAAGTGTTCTTTCCTTCCATCTATTTTAGGCTACAACTTGTCTTATAGTACTATGAATCATTGCCTACTGTCATCACCACTGCATTAACTTGACATCTTCATAGCTTTGCCTCTTTCTCAAAATGGTTTTTTTCTATAAATCGTAGCTTATCTTGATGAGTCATAGCTCATGCACGTAGTCACCCATTCTCTTCATCATTTAAGTCACTAAACTTTCTTGACTAACGAAAAACTTGGAGATGAGTCGTATTGTAGTCCAATGACTTGTTGCCCAATATATTTTTTTTTACTTGTGCTTATTTTTCTTCTTTTCTATTTCAATCATGTCCAATTCTGTTTTTCTTGTAAAAATACACCAAACACGT
>NW_025841922.1:0-1697 GCF_002878395.1 Capsicum annuum
ATTGCTAATACTAGATTGCTATATATGTTCATTGTAGATAAGTAATCCGAAAAGATGGGAAGTTCATTTGGGACTAGTATTGAAGGTTCACAGTCAGGTATGTAAAGCATACTCTATACCATATCTTTGGCATAAAAGTGAACAATTATTCTATTAAGAAAGTTTCCAAAGTTATTCAGTAACATGTGATCCATAATGGTTTTGTATGATGTCCTACATTTCCAATGAACTTGTTTCCACCATACAAGATGTCAAGACATTCCAAAACTTACTTGTTTTCCAAATCTTACATATTTATTGCACTAATGAAGGTCAGAAGGTATCCAGTTACTCAAACAAGATCCATGTGCTATTAATGACTCCAAAACATTTCATTGATATACCAATAAGTTCCTACTTCATTTTTATGGCAATGATGACTCCAAAATACTTCATTGATGTGACAATGAGTTCTTACTTCATTGTTATTGCATTAATGGTCTATTTATATGTCTCTTATTGATGTATCATTGTATTGAACTAAGTGATGAATGTTCTCTCTTATCGGGTGGTATCCCAGGGGCATAAGCCTATAATGGGTCGATCCCTATTTATGTGTTTATGGGTAGTATCTCAGGGGCATAAGCCTATCATGGGTCGATCCCAGTTGATATGTACTAGAGGAAGCCTAATGGTAACAGTTACAATAATGATTACAAAGATGATAAGAATGAAGGTAAAGATATTGAATAAATACAATGTATAGGCTGTAACAAGTTCTAGTAAGTGTGGTCCACTCCTATTACGATTTATTCATTTGTTTCTGATTTCTATTGAGATCCTATATCATATGTGATTATCTACAGCTTTATATACTCAGTACATATTTCGTACTAACGTCCCCCACGGGGGTCCTACATTTTATGCTGCAGGCATAGGTACCTCAGCTCATACACTGCACAAGTAGGAGGTAGGATATCTTGTTGCTTTTGGTGAGCTCCAGTTTGCTTCGGGTCTTTTTGTGTCATATCCATTCACTTTTGGTATTATATAGAAGTTAGTTATATAGAGGGGCATGTCCCGACCTTAGTTAAACTCTGTGTATTGTCTAGAGGCTTTGTAGACCTAATGTACAGTCAAGGTGGTGTTTTGTTAATAGACGTGATGGCTCCAACCACCAAGTATTATATATCCATATATATGTGTGCTCGAGCTTATACAGGTGATTATTTCCTTTTATATGTGACATGATGTTGTACAAATTATTGGTTTTCATAGAGGTATGCATGGGAAGTATAAGGTTATGAGCTGGTTCTCCCGGGCCTCCTCGGTTACAGGTTCCAGTCCGCCTCAATAGGATTTGAGGAGTGACACTAATCTATGCGACATAGGTACTACTTATGCCTCGTAGGTATCAATGAAAAATAAGATGTTGTAGATTTGAGAAGCCTAGCACCTATTATGGCCACCTATGTGGTGTAGGTGCCATTTACGCCCCATAAGTGGCCACTGACTTGGTTTGTACGGTATGTTTTGGTATGGATTTTTAAGGTTTTTATGTAATATATAAATGCTTTATTGATGTTTTTTGTTTAGTTTATGGACTTTTCTGCGCTCATACTATTCACAAATATATATTTGATTCTAAGACTGCCTTTTGATCTTGGAATCTCTTTGTTCTTGGATTTTGGTTGATTAATTTATTTAAGACTTTGGTT
>NW_025841923.1:0-2643 GCF_002878395.1 Capsicum annuum
ACCTCCCCTTGAATACGCCGCGTCAACACATTCATCACCAACGCAAACAAAAAGGGACTAAGAGTAGATCCCTGATGCAATCCTGTCAGGACAGTGAAATGCTCCGAGTCTCCTCCCGCCGTCCTCACCTGGGTTTTCGCTCCATCATACATATCCTTAATTACTCTGATATTTGCCAGTGGTACCCCACTCACCTCCAAGCACCTCCCTGGGGACTTTGTCGTAAGCCTTCTCCAGGTCGATAAACACCATGTACAGATCCTTCTTCCTCTCCCTATACTGCTCCACCAACCTCCGTACCAGGTGGATTGCCTCCATCGTCGAGCGGCCGGGCATAAATCCGAACTGGTTCTCCGAAATAGACACTATCCGTCTCAGCCTCACCTCGACCACTCTCTCCAAGATCTTCATCGAGTGACTCAATAACTTAATCCCCCTATAGTTATCGCAACTCTGAATGTCCCCCTTATTCTTATAGAAAGGGATCATGGTACTCCACCTCTATGCCTCGGGCATCTTTGTCGTCCTGAAAATTTCATTAAACAATCCAGTCAACCACCTTACACCAGCCTCTCCAACGAACTTCCAAAACTCCACCGGTATCTCACCGGCCCCGTCGCCCTACCCCTTCGCATCCTGCGGACAGCCTGTCTAACCTCTTCTACCTTAAAACGTCTACAATAGCTAAAATCCCAACACTCCTCTGAGTGCTCCAGTTCCCCTAACACAATAGCTCTATCCCCTTTGTCATCCAAGAGCCCATGAAAATACGACTGCCATCTCTTCTTGATGTGGCCTTCCTCCACCAACACTATACTGTCCTCCCCCTTAATTCACCTCACCTGATCGAGGTCACGACCCTTCCTCTCCCTAGCCTTAACGAGTCTAAACAACTTTTTCTCCCCTCCTTTCCCCTGTAACCCTGCATACAAGATCTCAAAAGCGGCCGTCTTAGCAGCCGTGACTGCTGACTTCGCCTCCTTCCTCGCTAGCTTGTACTCTTTCCTGTACACCCGCTTCTCCTCTTCATCCTTACTTTCCACCAACTTAGCATACGCCCCTTTCTTGGTCCCCACTTTCTTCTCCACCTCTTCATTCCACCACCAATCCCCCCGATGGTGCCCGGCTCGGCCCCTAGAAACACCCAACACCTCACTTGCATTCTCTCTGATGCACCTTGCCGCCCTGTCCCACATACTATCCACGTCCCCCCTACACTCCCACACCCCCATTTTCGCCAACCTCTCCCCTATCTCCCACGCATTCACTGGCGTCAGGCCACCCCACTTAATTCTCGGTCTACCCTCCTTACTCCTCCTCTTTTTATTCTTCTTTATACCCAAATCCATAACCAAGAGCCTATGCTGGGTCAAAAGATTCTCACTCGGGATGACTTTACAGTCCTTACACAATGCCCTATCCCCTTTTCTAAGCAACAAAAAGTCAATCTGAGTCCTGGCTACCGCGCTTCGAAAGGTGATCAGGTGCTCGTCCTTCTTCGAGAAGCCCGAGTTCACCACCACCAGCCCAAAGGCCCTCGCAAACTCCAATAGGGTCTCCCCCTCTTCATTTCTCTCCCCAAAACCAAAACCACCATGCACATCCCCAAAGCCTCCCGGTAGCGCCCCGATGTGCCCATTGAAATCCCCTGCTACAACAATCTTCTCCGAACTAGGCACGCCTCTCACCACCTCCTCCAAAGCCTCCCAAAACCGTATTTTCTCCTCCCCCTCTAATCCCACTTGCAGCGCATAAGCACTACACACGTTCAGGGTAAACCCCTGAATGACCAACTTAATAGTCATCAACCTATCGTTGATCCTCTTCACCTTCACTACCTGACCTCTAAGCTCTTCATCTACTAAGATGCCAACTCCATTCCTACGCCTGTCGCTCCTAGAGTACCACAGCTTATAACCATCCACATCCCTAGCCTTAGACCCTACCCACTTGGTCTCTTGGACACACGCAATGTTGATCCTCCTCTTCCTAAGAATCTTCATGAGCTCTATGGACTTACCCTGAAGGGTTCCTATATTCCAAGACCCAACCCTCAGCCTACCGTCCCGTCCTCCACTGCCCCCCCGCGGCCAAACCTTGGCCTCCCTCCCACTCCCGCCCTCTCCTCATCCCCCGCCCCCACCACGGCCCCACACCTCAACCCCCTCGGACATGACCCTATCCACCCATTACCACCCACAGCCACTACTGAAATAAACTAAGTAATGAAATAATAAATTAATGATCATGTCCTCGAAAAGATGAGGACTCACTGCTGACTCTGACTGCTGAAACATGAATGCTACTGATGCTCTATAGTTTGGGCTTCTGAACCTATAGTATAAAAACACCATAGCGCAAATTCATTAGTACGATTGAATATACTGGTATTCAAGTAAGGTAGGATGAATGCAAAGGTTTCATATGCATGAACTATGCTAACTGACTGAATAACATGAGCGTGAGAATATATGCATGGATAAGTAACTGTAACTAAATTCCTGATGATACTGACTACTGTATCTGAATACTAACAACGTAAGTTACTGATAACTGATAAAAATAATGTAACTGGTATAACTGATATAGTGGATGTTGATACTAAGCAATTTTGTCTGACATTGTAGGTTATGAGAGAACTAG
>NW_025841924.1:0-4872 GCF_002878395.1 Capsicum annuum
GGTTCTTGGAGTTCTTGAACTAGGAACTTGGAATCTTGAATAAATTTACAGAATTAATGGTGAACTTTGGAGGCTCTTGAAGTTGGATGTAGGAGCTTAGGGTTTTCTTTTTGAGGGAATTTGATGAAATATAACATATAATGCTTCTAATAGGCTTTAATATAGGGTTTGGACGGATTTTGGGTGAGGGAGAATGACCAAAACACCCCTAAAAATCAAATAATTCTCGAATCTTTCCTTTGGTGGACTGTTTTGATAGTCTGAAGTAGATCAACCATAATGATTTACTCTGATATCCAAATTGGATGAAACTAATTTTATTAGAAAGAGAACTCTCATATTGTTCCATTGATATATAGTATCTCACCTAGATCATTGTTTATGAGAAGTTATGATCATTTGAAGTTGACCCAAAAATTTGCTTTTGATAGGCTGAAGTAGATCGACCATAACTTTTTGCTCCGATAGACAAATTGGATGAAACTAATTTCATTAGAAAGAGGACTTGCAGAACTTTCCATTTATTTATAGTAGATCACCTAGATCATTATGTACAAGGAGTTATGATCATTTAATTTTGGATAAAAAATACGCCAGGCCTCAGTACTTTTCCTGTATGTTTTACTGTTCACTACTATTCACGGTTCGATTGAAATGTTCATAACTCGTCGCTCGAGTGTCCATTTTGGATGATCCATATATCGTTGGAAATCTTATTCGATAATCTAAACAATGGTGGGCCATAATCTAAGACATTCCATACAAAAAATTTATAATTCATTCTAGAAGATAGAACCCAACATGTTTATGCACAAAATTTCAACGAAAAATTTCTTGGGGTATTACAGATACCTACTGAGTACCCATGTTTTTGTACTCATACTACACTTTTGTACCTTTTTGGTGTAGATTTGAGTACTAGTATCCCCAACTGATCTAATGATCGTGTTAACTTAATTTCAAAGATAGGATAAGTTTTTTCAAGTCGGAGTTGCCCTTTTTTCCTTCTATTTATCCATGTATTGTATTTTATTTTTGAGAGAGATTGTATCTTACTATTTAGTACTTGTTCAGTTGTAGTAGCTTGCAACACCCTAGATTTTTGGCCCTTGAAAATTTTTAAAAATTTATGCTCATATCTGCATTGTCCTCATTATGACTCACCCTGCAAGTCGTAGGGGGCCATTACGAGTTGCTAGGACCTAAATAATAGCCTAAAAATTATGTGTGGCTAATTTTTCTACTCTAAGTACTAGTGGATCACAATGAGTCATATGGACTCACTACGAGTTGTGATGTCCCAACCTTAGTCAAACCAGTGTATATTCCAAGGACTGATGTCCTAGTGACGACTAGGACCCAATAAGTTGTAGGGTACCTTAATGAGTCATATTATACTAGTCATAGGTTTAATAGTATGTGTTTCTAATGATATTATCTTGGCTATAAATCCTGGTGAAGAGTGTCGTCTGACCCATAATCACTTGCAATAATTTTTAAATTTTAAGTTGAGGGAACTTTGGACATTTCCCTATTTAACCATTTATATCACACATCCATAAGACACCTTTGAGGCATTATTTCAAAACTTAAAACAAATCAAGTACACTATTTACTCTTTCAAATTCCTTCAAGTAATAAAAGGTAGGGTTTTCTTTAGGTTGAGCATCTACGGAACAATTCAAGGTTGCTTCTCCATAATTGATAACTCTTTTGGCATGTTACTCTTCCCCAATTGTTATTTTGTTAAAAACATATGTTTTTAATGTGTTATCCATATGGTTTTTATATTGGATTTTGAACATGGGTTAAAGGTTTTGAATGATTGTTGGTTATGTGATGTTTAATGCTTGTATATGCATTGATTACATTTTAAATAGTGGCTTTCAAACCAATTTTATACATGGGTATGGTGAATAAATTAGGGGATTGTGGATTCCCCAAATATTATGAATATTGATAATTGAATTGGCTATAACCCCAACCCAATTTTGTGAAACTGGTTTTAAGTACGAGTAAAATTGTATTGAATTGTTTTCAAAAAAATCTCAAGATGTAAAGAGGTTATTAAAACATGGTGGTTAGATTTAATGAACAACCGGAGTTATTTTCCTATGTTAATGGCATTATGATGGCATGTTGATATACCTTGCAAGTGTAGTTGGTATGACGATACTAATAATGTATGCCTAAATATGTATTATAGATCAATAAATAGGAATGTATGATAAATGATTTTATTGATAGCTGAGTCATGAAAGTTGAGGTCCAGAAGGACCAATACTGGAAACTATGATTGTTGATGTGAGGGTCTAAATGACTGGGTGGTTTGAGTCTTTCTTTTTATATGATCTGGAGGTTTGAGTCTCCCTTATTATATTATATCATTTGGGTTCTTAAGTCACCCTGGTATGCCTAGTGGTTCGATTCCCCTATAGTGCATATGTATATCCTTTAGTTCGCACAGCTATATGCAATGTGGCCCTTCCAGATAGGGAAGATCTGAATCCATATAGCCCATGGGTGCCTTGTTATGTTTTGATGGTTGAGCTACACAATCTAGGCTAATGTTTTAAAGTGCATTTTAAGCCTTTTTCCCTTTCTCAGCATATTATTTATGAATGTATATGATAATATACATATGTTTTTGAATTGGATTTGACTTGGCTTTATTTTATCCTATATCTCAGAGTTAAATGGTAGTGCTTCACCCACTAACCTTTTATGGACATTGTATCCCCGAGCGATGCAGGCATCGATGATACCTCTACTTGCCTTGCACAGAGTTAGGTGGATCGACTCAGTTTATCAGTTGATTATGGTGAAGTGATGGGCTTTCATTCTTCAAAAGAATTAATCAGTTCCTCAATTTTCTTTTCATAGATTAGAATTAAGAGTGTACATCATTATTAACATTGTCATTGTTATTGTTATCGTCATGGGTCGGGGGAATATCTTGACACTTTATTGATTTTAGTTTTGTTAGAAGGCTTTGTGGATTACTGTGGACTTGGATGATGTTTGTTGGTTGTATGTAGTTTGTTATCAATATCGATTATAGACATGACTTATATTCTTCATGCTTCTCATATGCTACTTGTTATATCTTCAGAATTTATTTAATGTTGAGGGTATGGCATTCTATTTGGTTAGGTGTAAGGGTAGTCTTCAGTCCTTATTGGACTTAAGATATCAATCACAGCCAGGCCCTTATTTGATTTGTGACAAAGTTAGTATCAAAGCCTAGGTCTGGTGTCATTGGGTCCTTACAAAGCCATGTTAAGTAGAGTCTCTTTTATAGATGTGTAGCATGACACACTTTTAAGGGAGAGGCTACAAGGCATTTAAGAATGTTTTCCTTTCTTGTTTCTATATTTTAGGCTATAGAGGCTAAGATCTTTAAATCTCTTCTAATTCCTATATGTTCACTTTTCAGATCATGCCTCCCAAAAGATCTGATGCTAGTATAAAATCTTCTATCTCATCTGAGGATAATATGGATGGAGGTCGTCCTACTCAAGAAGTTCAAATTTGATCTAGGGTCGTTGCTTCTGATTTCCCTAGTTGAGTTCCACTGGTTCCCCCTAGCCTTTCTTAGACACCTCTAACTGGTGTGTCTAATGCTGAGTTTAGCCAGTCGATCCATTTACTTGCCCTGATGGTGGCCTCTTAGACTCTAAGTGTTACTTTTGTTACTTCATCTTATTAGGTCACTAGGGTTGGCCAATTTATGAGTTTAGGTTCTCTAACTTTCATTAGTTCTAAAGTTGATAAAGATTCTCATGATTTCGTTGATGAGTTAGAAAAGATTTTCTTTGCAATCCATGCTACAGATGTGGAGGGTCTGGAGTTATTAGTTAAAGGATGAAGTGTATCAGTTGTATGAGGAATGGGACTAGTCTAGGGGTGATGATGTTGAATCCACTTTGTGGGATGAATTTTCTAGTGATTTTCTTGATAAATTCTTTCTTTTAAAGTTAAGTGAGGAGAAGGTTGGGGAATTTGTGAATTTGAATCAAGGTAGGATGAAAGTGAAAGAGTATGCCTAGAAGATCCATCATCTATCGTGATATGCTACAAAATTAGTGTTTAGCATAACGGCTAGAATAAAAAAGTTTGCTTTTGGCTTGTCTAATGATTTGATCTTGAAAAGGAAGGCCTCCTTATTGAATAAGGATATGGATATCTCTAAACTAATATTTTATATATAGTAAGTGGAAAATGAAAAGAAGAAGCAAATAGAGATGAGTGAAAGGTAGAATAAGAAGTTTTGATATTTGAATTAGGGCAAAGGTTAGCAGCAGAGTGGCAGAGATGGTGGAAAATGGTTGAAAAAGAAGTGGGGCAATTCTAGTTCCTACTCTATGGCAAGTGATCCTTATCCAAAGTCGTAGGGTGATTATCTTTTTAAGAATAGTGTTGGTCCCAGGGCATAGGGTGTTCTTTCTTAGGATAGTGGGGCTCAGACAGCTCTATCATATCTCCCTTATAGATTTTGTGGTCAGGTGTATCGTGGTTTTTGTGAAGAAGGGAGGAACAAGTGCTTTAAATGTGGTTAGATTGGTCATATGCAGAGGGATTTTCCTTCTTGGGTTTATCTAATTATTATAGAAAGTTTGTTGAAAGCTTCTCTTTTATTGCTACTATATTGACTAATTTGACTCAGAAAAAGCTGAAATTCTCATGGTTTGATGCTTGTGATAGTAGTCTCAAGAACTTGAATGATAATTTAACTTTGGCTTTATTTTTGACTCTACTCAAGGGTACTGATGGTCTTATTGCTTATTATAATGCGTCTAGAGTGGGGCTGGGTTGTCTGTTGATACACCATGGTAAGGTGGTTGCATATGTTTCTCAGCAATTAAAGATATA
>NW_025841925.1:0-5255 GCF_002878395.1 Capsicum annuum
ATTATCTTGTTAAAATTGAAAATTAGGATTACAAGTTCAAAATTGGGCAACAAGGTTTAAAATTCCAGCCCAAGAATTGAAAAGATTGGCTTAGTGAAAATGAATTGTGATGATAATGAAGTTGATAAGTCATCAAGAAAATCGAATAAAGGCTCAGAATTTTGTTGTAAGCTAAAGACCTGGCTGCTAAGCAGTCACATAAGTGATGACTTATTAGACCAAGTCATCACATAAGTTACAAATGGGTTACATTCTATTTTAGCCTAATGACAAGGCTGATGATCCATCACTTATCTGATGACTTATCATACCAAGTCATCACTTATTTCCTTAAAATGATTTATTCTGCCTGAGGCTAACGATTTGGCTGATGATCCGTCACACAAATGACAACTTATCAGAGCAAGTAATCACACATATGTTACTGAAAGTGATTCACTTTTGTGTGCTTATTCATTCTTAGGTATTAAATGATTTTTTCCCTTAATATAGAATTAACCATGCCACCTAAAGGGAAGTTAAAGAAAGCTACTAAGAAGGTGACCAAATAGAACTTGACCCAGAGGCTCTTCAATGAGTCTGAAAGTGAGCAAGAAGATCCACAGCTTCAGAGACGTACAAGGAAAAGTCTCAGGATAACTGAACCTCCTCCTCAACCTGAAGAAAAGGTGATTGATTAAGTAAACTCAAAAGAAAAAGACTTCACTCCATTTGAACATCCTTCTTTGGAGTAGTCCAATTCTGAACTACATTCATCAAAACAACCTTCCAAACAACCAACTGAGAAAGACTCTCATAGAAGGAGAAACGTAATAAAATGCAAGAATCCAGGCATCCGAGATAGTGTGAGATGGCAGGTTGTCGGAGCATAAAATATCTATCATATTGGCTAGATGTTAACAAAAATAAAGAGTCTTAAAAGTCCTATATGTGAAGAGATAAAGATTAGCACTTTCGGATTGAACATGTACCCACAGATGGAGTGGGTATTCAAAGAATATAACTAAGCATGGACTACAAAAAGAGGTGACTCATTCTTCCCAAACTTGGTAAGAGAGTTTTATTCTAACTACCAAGTGACATTGGACAATATGTGTATGAAGGGGGAGAAAGCTGCAGACATGCCGAATTTGGACAAAATACCGGTGAGGGGTATGATGTAGATCTATCTGACAGAACTATCAATCGATTCCTGTATGGGCCAAACTTCATTCCCCCAATCACTTCGTAGGAGTTCTACCATAGGATAGAAGATAGGGAAAATCAATGCCCTTGGTTAGCACAAGGGATGGCTGATGGGGAGCCCGAATGGCTACATAATCTAAGTGAAAGAATTTTTAAAGCATCCTTGAATCAAGAAGCAAGGTTTTGGTGGGGAGTAATGAGGTCCAGCCTGATGCCAATAATACGAGACAGCATCATATGTGAGGATAGAGCAGTTTTGGTGGATAACTTAACGTCTAACTTTCCCTTGAACTTTGGGGAAAATATAGCTGATAAAATAAAGATTCAGTCAACAAGACCCAACACTGAATACCCATTTCCTTGTTTCGTTATGAGGTTGTGTGAGGTAGCTCATGTGCCAAAAATTACAAGCTTGGATTAGGAGATCACTGCCATAAAAACTCACAACCCTATCAAGTTCAATGAGAATTAGCCTATGTTAGTTTTGGGAAAAGGAGTAGAGGTAGAGGGTGATATGATCGTGTCTGTCGGATTTTAAATATCCATTTCTTCCGCTGCCTCTACATAGAATGTACAGTTGCTAGTGCCTGACTCTGCACAAGCAAACTCTTCTATAGGGCCTACTTCAGTTCCTAAGAGTGAAGAAAATCCTATAGTTTCTACACCAATGTCGGAGTATGCACTAACATCGTATAATTTTAGGAAGATGGTAAAATAAGAGAAAAGGTTTGATGCTCTATTGAAGCTTTTTGCTAATTAGTTTGAATTAGCTATTGATAATAGAATCCAGGCACCTATTAAACCTTTCCAAAATCTACATGGATGCATTGATGATATGGAGAGAAGAATGAACAAAAGGTTGAGAGAGATATCAGTCCCAAATCTTGCACTTTTCTAGATAGCCTTGGACAAGGCTAAAGCTTATATTATGGCATTGCAGAGCCATCATATTATGATATCTTCAAATCCTGTAGCTGAAGAATAGAAAGATAAAGAACCTTTGTGGACATCACTGGGAAATAATAGACAAGAAGAAGGAAAAAGCAGACAAAAAGGATAGGGCAAGCAGAAAAGAACTAATAGTGATGAAGAAATAAGAGCTAAGAGAAGAGAAAATAAAAAAGCAGATAAGAAGAAGATAAAAGAAAAATTAAAATAATCGAAGGCGGAAGGTGAGCCACTAGAGAAAGCATTGAGAGCTCGATTTGTGGGAGCTTCAACTAGTAGGCCCCCAATGACTGTTGTTAAGACTATTGGGAATTTTTTCACTTCGCCAACACTATGGTAGATGCGTTAGCATAGCCTGATTCTACTAATGTGATTGCTCCCACTGTTGATGCAACACAAAGTCAATGGTTCATGATACAATTGCTTAGAGCACAGTAGGTATTTCTTCACCTTTAGTATTATAGTTTGATAGATTTGCACTAAGGGAAATGCATATTTTTGTTTATCGTAGTGGGGGTACTTGCAACCTCAAGGGTATGTTGTATGTGTTATATACCCTTGAGTGTATCTAGAGAACCGACATGTTTAGGTTTGGTTGCTTATTTACACTTATTTGTACTTGTGTGTTATGTAGGCATGATGAGTAGCATCCAACTGAGTAGCAAGTTGTTAAAAGGTTATCTGAAAGTTTGTGAAAATAGTGTACCTATCAAAAATTTTTATTGTGAGGTTAATTTTCAAGTGCATAATAAACCATTACTGTCAATGAAAGTATGCAAATATGACATTCCCTATTTGATCCTAAGTGTTGATTGAGTATGTGATAAGTTTCATGCAATTCCATGCCATGAGAGAGTGAGATTTTTCCATAAATATGTTCTTATTGTGTATATACATCTCAAACTTTCCTAAAGCATTCTGTTAGGGTCTGAAATAGTCAATTGAGAAGTGATCATAGACCATTATTGAATAGTGAACCATCTAGCCAAAGATAATAAACCTGTAGGAGGATATTCCAATTTTTTATCCTACTTGAGCCAATAAAACACTTTCTTTGTTTCAACCATTTGACAAACCTTAAACGTTATTTTAGCCAAAGTTTTCTTTTGACACATTACACATCAACCTAGGAAAATTGCCTAAGTTGAGGGTGGCTATGCTAAAAGGGCTAATAATTTATAAAAGATGTTTTGAAAATTGATATGAAAGTGTGAAAGAAGTAAAAAAAATTGTGTATGAATAAATAATACAAAGTGGGGTGTTGAGAATAATTTGATAAGTTAGTGGGGGTTGTATTTAAAGATGTAATTGATTTATAGCACAGGGCATAAGTGATCCAAGAGAAGTTTAATTACTAACTCTATATCCACCTTCCCAACACTTAAAACCACATTTCAAGCCGACAAAGCCCTATAGTGATTTTAGTATCACTATAAGAAGAACTGAGCAGGAATGGTAAAGGGAAGCTTATGGCATTGTGGATGCACAATTTAAACGTTTATTCTGAGAGTGAGAGTCATAAGGCATGATTCCTATTGATATAAAGAGACATATGGAGTCAGTAATTTATTTCTTCTATGTGAGGGCATGTGAATTATTATGGAATTTGTTAATCATTTGATTGGATACTCTAAGTTAAAGTAGTGGTTTGTTGTTTGAACTTTGAAGATGGAATGGATTCTTGTTGTTGCTTCGTGAAAGGTCACATACCTTTTAGCTGGGCACAAAATGAAAAGAAAAATTGCTACTTCTCACACTATTGCTATTTGTTGCGTGCATAACATTGCACTAGTTGCTTGAGGACAAACAAGTGTTTTAAATTGAGGGTGTTGATGTGCCAACTCTGTGATAGAACATTTAAGGCTTTAGACTTGAAATAATTATGAATTCTTAAGTATCTATTGTTGTTTTTTATTTCATTTTATGTGATTTTGCAGGGAAGTTAAGATGTATGAAAATCTTTGATAACTATGTTAAGAAGGATGAATTTTTAGTGAAGAAGCTTAGAAATGACGCTTTGAAGAGTGTAGTAATGACTTGTCTGATAAGTCATCAATTAACTGATGGGTCTTCACAAGAGTCAGTCACCCATAGATAGAATAAATATGTTGAACAATAAAAGTTGATAACTTGTCTGATAAGTCATCAACTTAATGATAAGGCATCAGATGTAGCCGTCAGCTGAAAGCAACATACAAGAACTAGGATGAAATGTCAATAAATTGACCTGATAAGTCATTAATTCTTTGATAAGTCATCAGATAGGTTGTCACCTGAGCAGTGAACAAAGATTCGAAAGAGTAGTTGATAACCTGGTCTGATAAGTCGTCAACTCTCTGATAAGCCATTAGATATAGCCGTTTTCTATGGAGCAGAAAAGCTAGAATTTGAAATTTAACTCTGGATTTATCCTAAGTATTTAAGGAAAAATTCTTAGGTTTTCAAAATCTTGAACTAAAGCAAAAACAATAACTTTTTGATATTTTTCTCTGACTTCTCAATTTTAGTTTTTGGGCGATTATAGTTTTGGTTGTGGGGATTTTCTTGAGATTTGGAAAGAAGAACAACCTTATATTCTCATCATTTGTAAGTTAACAATTTCTGAATTATGAATTTCATATATATTGTTTCTCTTTAAATCATGTGTAACTAAATCCCACAACTAGAGTTGTGGGATCTATGAGTTTTGCCTTCCGAATTCATTAGTTAGTTGAGATTCTAAGAACTGCAAGAACTACTTGTTAATTCTGTTGTAATAAGTATTATCTGTTGGTTGCAAACAATAGAATGAACCTCATATTGGTTCGCTTTAACTAAGAAATTAATTAAGAGAAAATTAATTATCAATGGGTATTTGGAAATATTAAATTTCCATCTAATTATTAACGTTGTCAAAAGGATAATTAACTCGAGATAAAATCATGATTGAATTTGAGGATTTCCTAAGTTTGAAAGAATTAGGTAATCTAGCATCTAACTAGGTCGCTAAATATTTGGATGAATTGTCGATAGTGATAATCTATTGTTTCCTTTATGTTTTGAGAATCCTTGCTACTACTATTGTCCAGTAAGTATCAATACTCATAGTGAACACAACTCTGGTTTTTACCATATCAATATTT
>NW_025841926.1:0-3687 GCF_002878395.1 Capsicum annuum
GGTTTTAGGGGTGGGCTCAGGGTCCAGACATGTTGTGGTTAAAATATTAACCGAGGCATGCTAGGGAGGTTGGGGATCGTCCTAGTGTGGTCCGTTTAATTTTTTGTAGCCATTTGGGTGGACAAACGAGCGAAACAACGTGAATGGGGCTTTTTTGGGCCAAATCGGTGTGCTATAGCCCACAATTTTGGGGGTGGGCCCGGGGTCCAGGCGTGTTGTGGGCGAAAAATCAATTGGGCCGTGCCACGGAGGTTGGGGATCATCCCAGTATGGTCCGTTTTATTTTTTGTGGCTATTTGGGTGGACAAAAAGGAAAAATGCCACACACTGGGCATATTTAGGCCAAATCAGTGTGCTATAGCCCACGGTTTAGGGGGTGGGCCCGAGGTTCGAGTGTGCTGTGGGCTGAAAATTGACCTGGGCATGCCATGTAGGTTGGGGATTATCCCAGTGTCATTCGTTTAATTTTTCGTGGCCATTTGGGTGGACAAACGGACGAAGTATAGCAAATGGGGCATTTTCAAAACAAATTGGTGTGCTATAGCCCACGGTTTTGAGGGTGGACCTGGGGTTCGGGCATGCTGTGGGTCAAAAAATGATTGAAACGTGCCAGAGAAGTTGGGGATCATCCCAGTGTGGTCCGTTTAATATTTTGTTGCTATTTGGGTGGACAAACGGGCAAAACGGCACGAACGAGAAATTTTGGGCCAAATTGGTGTACTATCTCCCAAAGTTTTGGGGGTGGGCTTGGGGTCCAGGCATGTTGTCGGCCGAAATTCGACTGGGCTATTCTAGGAAGATTAAGGATCATCCTAGTATGGTCCGTTTAATTTTTTGTGGCCATTTGGGTGGACAAACAGGTAAAACAGCATGAACGAGGCCTTTTCGGGCTAAATCGGTGTGCTATATCCACGATTTTGGGGGTGGGCTTGGGGTTATTTGGGATGACAAACGGGCGAAATGGCACAAATGGGGCATTTTTAGGCCAAATCGGTGATTTATAGCCCATGGTTTTGAGGGTAGGCCCCGGGTCTGACTGTGCTGTGGGCTGAAAATTGACCGGGGCGTGCGACGGAGTTTGGGGATCATCCCCGAGTGGTCCAATTAATTTTTTATTTCCATTTAGGTGGACAAACGGTTGAAACGGCAGAAATGAGGCATTTTTGAGATAAATCGGTGTGATATAGCACACGGTTTCGGGGTTGAACCATGGGTCCGGGCGTGCTGTGAGCCAAAATATTAAAGGGGCATACCAGGGAGGTTGGGGATCATCCCAGTTTAGTCCCTTTAATTTATTGTGTCCATTTAGGTGGACAAACGGGTGAATAGGCATGAATGGGGCATTTTTGGGCCAAATTGGTGTGCTATAGCCCACGATTTTGGGGGTGGGCCCGGGGTCCAGGTGTGCTGCGAGTCGAAAATCGATCGATGTGTGTTGTGGGCCAATAATCGACTGGGGCATGAAAGGGAGGGTGGGGATTATCCCAGTGTGGTTCGCTAAATTTTTCGTTGCCATTTGGGTGGACAAACAGGCGAAACGGTGCAAACGGGGCATTTTTGGGCCAAATTAGTGAGCTATAGCCCACAGTTTTGGGGGTGGGATTGGGGTCCAGGCGTGTTGTCGGCCAAAAATCGATCGGGGCATGCTAGGGAGGCTGGAGATCGACCTAGTGTGGTCCGTTTAAATTTTTGTGGCCTTTTGGGTGGAGAAAAGAGCGGAACGGCATGAACGAGGCTTTTTCAGACTAAATCAATGTGCAATAGCTCAAGATTTTAGGGGTGGGCCCGGGGTCCAGGCGTGCTGTATGCTAAAAATTGACCGGGGCATACCAGGGAGATTGGGGATCATCCCAGTGTGATCCGTTTAATTTTTAATGAATATTTGGGTGGACAAACAGGCGAAATGGCGCAAACGGGGCATTTTCGAGCCAAAGTGGTAAGCTATAACTCGACCTTAGACTCTTTCTTCCTAACTATTTGACTCTCTGGCTGTAGTTAACCCACGGTTTTGGGGTTGGGCTCGGGGTCCGGGCGTGCTGTGGGCTGAAAATTGACCGGGGCGTGCTAATGAGGTTGGGGATCGTATCAGTGTGGTCATTTTAATTTTTCTTGGCCATTTGGGTGGACAAATAGGCGAAGCAGCACAAACGAGGTATTTTTGGGAAAAATAGGTATGCTATAGCCCACGGTTTTGGAGGTGGGTTAGAGGTCCGAGCATGCTATGGGCCAAAAAATGATCAAGGCGTACCAGGGAGGTTAGGGATCATCCTAGTGTTGTTCGTTAATTTTTTGTGGCTATTTGGGTAGACAAATGAGCGAAACAGTGCAAACGGGTCAATTTCAGACTAAATCGGTGTGCTATAGCCCACAATTTTGTGGGTGCGCTCGAGGTCCGAGCGTGTTGTGGGCCAAAAATCGACTGGGGCATGTTGTGGGTCAAAAATCAATCGGGTCGTGCCAGAGAGGTTGGGGATCTTCCCAATGTGGTCCGTTTAATTTTTCATGGCCATTTGGGTAGACAAACGGGCAAAACGGCACGAATGGAGTATTTTCAAGACAAATCGGTGTGCTACACCCCATTGTTATGGGGGTGGGCCTGGATCCAAGCATGCAACGGGCCAAAAATCAATTGAGGCATGCTAGTGACATTGGGGATCGTCTCAGAATGGTCTGTTTAATTTTTTGTGGTTATATGGGTTGAAAAATGGGTGAAACGGTGCGAATAGGGTATTTTTGAGCCAAATCGGTGTGCTATAGCCCACGGTTTTGGGGGTGGACCCGTGGTCTGGGTGTGCTGTGGGCCAAAAATCAGCCGAGGCGTGCCAGAGAGGTTGAGAATCATCTCAGTGTCGTCCATTTAATTTTTCTTTGCCATTTGGGTGGACAAACTAGCGAAACAGTGCAAACGGGGCATTTTTGGGCTAAATCGATGTGCTATGGCCCACGGTATCGGGGTAGGCCCGGGGTTCAGGCGTGTTGTGGGCCGAAAATCAACTGGGGCATACCAGGGTGGTTGGGGATCATCCCAGTATGGTATTTTTAATTTTTCGTGGACATTTGTGTGGACAAACAGGCGAAAACCGCAAACTTGGTGTTTTCGGGCCAAATCAGTGTGCTCAGCTCACGGTTTCAGGGGTGGTCCCAGGGTCCAAGCGTGTTGTGGGTCAAAAATTGACCGGGGCATGCCAGGGAGATTGTGGATCGTCCTAGTATGGTCTGTTTAATTTTTTGTGGCCATTTAGGTGGATAAACAGGCGAAAGGTCGCGAACGGGGCATTTTTGGGCTAATCGGTGTGTTGTAGCCCATGATTTTAGGGTGGGCTCGAGGTCTGGGCGTGCTGTGGGCCAAAATTTGACTGGGGCATTCCACGGAGGTTGGGTATCATCCTAGTATGGTTTGTTTAATTTGTCATGGCCATTTGGGTGGACAAACGGGTAAAACAGCGCGAATGAGGCATTTTCGGGCCAAATCGGTGTGCTATAGCCCACGGTGTTGGGGGTGGGCCTTGGGTCGGGGCTTTCTATAGCCAAAAATTATTCGAGGTATGCCAGGGAGGTTGGGGATCATCCCACTATGGGCAGTTTAATTTTTTGTGGCCATTTGGGTGGACAGACGGGTGAAACGATGCAAACGAGGCATTTTTAGGACAAATCGTTGTGCTATAGCCCACGGTTTTGGGGGGGGCC
>NW_025841927.1:0-11631 GCF_002878395.1 Capsicum annuum
TGCAGCAGTGCTTTATTTTCTTTTATTTTTAAACAGTTCTTTGCCCAGGGAAAAATATGAACACCCTTAATCAAAAGTCTGGCTCTGCCACTGAGAACAAGGTCAGATCATGCTTTTATATTTCTCTATTGTGGTGGTCAAGCAATAGATATCAAAAGATCTTTTAAGATTTGAAATTTTGGATTGAAAAAAAGGACTTTTGTAATGATCCTCTAGGTTATTTTTTATATTTCTACTTATTTTCATCATTTAGAGCTTCCCCTAGTCATTTATGACTCACTGGAACTGACGGTTCGGTTACCAGAGAGTTCATTTGGTTTTTAGGGTCAATTACCTATTTTGAAGCCCTTGTTGGTTCAAATTAGCTATTAGACAAAAAATTCAGTTAAGCATATGCTAATTCTAACTGTTACAACAGCTCTAGAATATTGATTTTAGGTTAGGTGGACCCTTGGTTTGGGTCCCGAGGCTCCCAGACTCATTTTGGTCTATTGACCGATAATTAAGAACATGAGAAGTGAGAGTGGGACCTATTTTACATCAAAAATAGCCTCAAATTAAAATTTTGACTATGCCATTGAGTATGAAACATTGAATTTTATAAGGTAGCACAGTTTGTTTGCACGTATGGGATTTTCGATGAATCCCAAGGGATTAGCGGAGACTTGGAATTTCTTCAAGTTTTAGCTGGTGCCTGATATCTGGTGCGACCGCTAAAGCGACCCTTTGGTAGATTCAGTTGAAGGAACTTTAGAAGCTCGTGGGGTGCTTAATCGGCCCTGCCTAGCTAGCAAATATTGCTTTAGTGGCACTGGGGCACTTTAGTGGCTAGCGCTAAAGCGACCCATAGTCCGCTTTAGCGGCGTGGCTGTGGGGTCATATACCTCTTTAACAATACTAGGCGCTTTAGCAGTGATCGTGAAAGAGGTCAAGTGTCTGCTTTAGCGGCACCCGCTTGCCTGGGAAGGGTATAAATACCTACTTCGCTCGACTTTTCACCATTTTCACCTATTTTCTAGAATCTTAACCCCTAAAAAGTGAGAGTTCTTGGGAGAATCAATTGTAGGTTATAATGGAGCTTAAGCATCATTAATTTATGTGATTTCCCATCCAATTTGTGGTAATATTTCTATTATTTTCATGGTTGGTTTCTCCATTCTTATCTAAAATTCTTAAATGCTTGGTGGTTTGATTATAGCATCATTAAAGCTCAGAATTCACCACATTTTTAGGGTAAATATTCCTTGAGCATAGTGGGACGTTAAGTTTGTTTTGAAAGTGTGATTTTCACAAATGGACCTGACCCGGGATTTTTACATAATTTTGGACCTGAAGCACAATGGTGCAATATGGGTACCATTGTTCTCGTATGGATGAGTAGATTGTGATTTTGATAGCATGGCACCTTGGAAAAACTTCTCGGAAGAGAAAATCGGTGATTTAGTGAATTTTTTAAGCTTTTCTTCGGTGCTCAGGTAGGCTAGGTTTACCTTATTCAAAGATTTAGCTATTTCGTAGTATGCTTATGATATTATGCTAGATATGGTGTGAGACTTAGGTGTTGAAGGTATGATTGACAATGTTTGGGTCAGCTGGGCTGTTAGGCTATCTTGAAACCATGGACTTAAGAGTGTTTAGCTTAGTTATTCATGTCTTAGGTGAATTGGGTATATGTTTAGAATAGTTGCTCATGTTTGAGTCACTCGATGAAGATCTGGGAGAGAGTGGTCGAGGTGAGACTGAGACGGATAGTGTCTATTTCGGAGAACCAGTTCGGATTTATGCCCGGCCGCTCGACGACGGAGGCAATCCACCTGGTACGGAGGTTGGTAGAGCAGTATAGGGAGAGGAAGAAGGATCTGCACATGGTGTTTATCGACCTGGAGAAGGCTTACGACAAAGTCCCCAGGGAGGTGCTTTGGAGATGCTTGGAGGTGAGTGGGGTACCGCTGGCATATATCAGAGTAATTAAGGATATGTATGATGGAGCGAAAACCCAGGTGAGGACGGCGGGAGGAGACTCGGAGCATTTCACTGTCCTGACAGGATTGCATCAGGGATCTACTCTTAGTCCCTTTTTGTTTGTGTTGGTAATGGATGTGTTGACGCAGCGTATTCAAGGGGAGGTGTCGTGGTGTATGCTTTTTGCAGACGATGTAGTTCTGATAGATGAGACCCGAGGGGGTGTGAATGACAAATTAGAGGTGTGGAGGCGAACTCTTGAGTCTAAAGGGTTCAGGGTGAGCAGAAGCAAGACGGAGTATGTGGAATGCAAGTTTGATGACGTGAGGCGGGAGAATAAGGTAGCAGTGAAGCTGGAAGCTCAGGAGGTATGTAAGAGGGACAAGTTCAAGTATCTTGGGTCCGTGATCCAGAGTAACGGTGAGATTGACGAGGATGTCTCGCACCGTATTGGGGCGGGATGGATGAAGTGGAAACTCGCGTTGGGGGTGCTATGTGATAAGAAGGTGCCGCCCAAGCTTAAAGGCAAATTCTACAGGGTGGTAGTCCGTCCGGCCTTGTTGTATGGAGCGGAGTATTAGCCAGTTAAGAACTCCCACATCCAAAAAATGAAGGTGGCAGAAATGCGGATGTTGCGCTGGATGTGTGGACTGACTAGAGGGGATAGAGTTCGGAATGAGACTATCCGGGAGAAGGTTAGTGTGACTTCAGTGGAGTGCAAGATGTGGGAAGCACGATTGAGATGGTTCAGACACGTGAAGAGGAGGAGCATGGATGCCCCGGTCCGTAGGTATGAGAGGCTACCGTTGGATGGTTTTAGGCAGGGTAGGGGTAGGCCGAAGAAGTACTGGGGTGAGGTGGTTAGGCGGGACATGGAACAGTTACAACTCACCGAGGACATGACCCTAGATAGGAAGGTCTGGAGGACGCGAATTACGGCAGAGGAGTAGGGCCAGTTCTGGTCGCTAGTGTAGGGAATTACTTGGTGGGGGTTTTATTCTTGTCATGATTCCGTGTTCCGTGTTCCATGTTGTATTACGAATCTGTGTGCTTTCCCCTGCTTTCCTCTGCTTGATATTACTTATGGGTGCCGTATTTATGTTATGTAATCTGCTTCTGTGCTGCACTATGTGTTTGTGTGGTATCTCGTGCCTTGAGCCGGGGGTCTATCGGAAACAGCCTTTCTACTTCATCAGAGGTAGAGGTATGGACTGCGTACATCTTACCCCTCAGACCCCACTAGGTGGGAATACACTGGGTTTGTTGTTGTTGTTGTTGTTGTTGCTCATGTTTGGGAAGGATTACTATCTTAGGGCTATTTATGGATGACTTGACATCTAGAAATGACTTGGATGCCTTAGCCTTGTCTAGGGTAGAAGTTGCCTAAAATGGATTTCAAAAATTTGAAGTGGGCCCCTCTCTAGGTGATGTAAGTCTTGTCATCTTGTTACGTGCTTTTTTGCGGATTTGATTAATATTCTTTGTCTTGAGCCGGGGGTCTATCGGAAACAGCCTTGCTACTTCTCCGAAGGTAGTGGTATAGACTGCGTACATTTTACCCCCCCCAGACCCCACAAAGTGGGAATACACTGGGTTTGTTGTTGTTGTTGTTGTATCCCCATTAGCTATATATCATATATATAAGCCATAACATATCTATGAGCTATTTCATATCTATAGGTCATATCATACCTATAAGCAATATCAAGTATATAAGCCATATCATATATTTAAGCCATACCTGTTAATCACGTCAATATATATATCATTAAGCATATCAATAGACCATCTTACTATTTATATCCGAAAGCCTAATGGGGATGATATTGCTTAAACATATGTAAGATGGATTATGGATGTAATATGGCTTATAAATATGATATAACTTATAGATATATTATGGCTTACATATATAACGTGTGGCTTACGGATATGATTAGTGGCTTATAGATACAATTATTGAAATAACTTATGATTTTGACTATGGGAATAGCCTATTGACATGGGTGTTAGCATTACTTATTAGATGCGGTATTGACATAGTCTATTGAGTTAGCTTATCAGTGTGGATGACGTGGTTCTTTGATTTGGAGTATAAATATGAGTTTCGGTTTGAGTCTGGTAATTGATAATTATCTTGATAAGATGGGTTTTTGTTCGAGTCCGATAAATGATGATAATGATGATGATATTAATGAGTTTTGGTTCAAGTTGGCATCGAGAATTATGTATGAGATGGTACAATTTGGATGGATCTTTGGTTACGACATAATGCTTGGTTATTTATGACTATTCAGTTATTAGTTTCCTTGATTGTACCCTCCAGACCTATGGGGACCTGTGTTGGGTTATTTACTTTCTCGCACTCATTATCTCGTATGCATTTATTATCTATGTACAACGGTGTTAGATCTCATTTCCAGGTTCACCCTTTAGCTTATGTTATCTTTTATTATAATTGTAAGTAGCATGTCTCGGGTAAGTTTACATTTTTCAGATAAGGTTTGGACCACGTTTGAATTTTCTGGGCAGCAAGCAGCTCACCGCGATTAGATCATGTCGCGGTGAGTATAGCGGTGAAAAAGCCACCGCATCGCGGTGAAGGGAAAATATTCAATGGTCATTTCCAGTAACTCACCGAGATTGCACCGCGTCGTGGTGAGTATAGAGATAAGGGCATCACCGTGTCGCAGTGAAGCCTTAATTGGCATTCCAGTTTCGGATTTTAAATGCAGAAGGGTAGTTTCGTCTTTTCCCCTTACTATAACACGGGATTTAGGTCCCAAAACAGCATCTTTGCCCCATAATTCATATTTCACCCAAAATTAAAAGCAATTCCCCTCAAGAGCAAACCCTAGCCCCTTCAACATTCAAGTTCAATTCTCAAGAAATCAACCAAGAACCCTTATGAATTCTTCATTTAAGGTATGTTAGATGTTGATTCATGAACTCTTTTCACCCATGGAGTTCAAGAACCTAGTTTTCAAGTTTAAAAGTATGATCTTTACATATTCTATGAATTAAGTCCATGAACTTTCATCAAATTTAGATTTTATATCATGCTTACATGTGTTTTATTTGGAATTAGCTTTTGACGTGTTTGAAGGATGGTATTTGCATGTGAAACCCTTAACCCATGATTTTAATATTGAAGATACGTTATCATCCCATGAATTAAACTATTCCCATGCTTAAGCCCCCCTTGAATTCCAAGTGTTTGATGAAATGCCTTAATGAATAAATTGTGAATATTGACTACTTATTATGATTTTGAAGCTTTGGCAAATTTTCATAGGTAGTGTTATCGAGTCCTGGGGGTTAGGAATACCCAAAAACTTAGCTATTTACTTAGTTTAAATACTTTCAAAAGGGTTTCAAATATATTAGAGTATTATCAGATCAACCAGTGCATCATGTCAGTAAGCTCAGCTCAGTCCAGTAATTAGAGTCAGTTCAGTTGGGAGTAGGATTTGGCACCGAGCGAACCCAGGGATGGGGGCTTACCTGTCAGTTGAGGGTGTGACCTTTAGTAGTAGTCCCTGCGTTCTAGAACTACGTATCCAGTGTAGGTTGAGACGTTAACCTACCAGTTGAGGGTTGACACATATCTCATTAGGGCCCTGCTAGTTGAGGGTGACCCTTAGTCCTTCGGGACAACACTTTAATGTATCCACACAGCCAGTGTTAGTACCCGTGGAACGGTACTGAACCCTTCCAATTGGGGTCACAGGTTGGACACTAATTTACCTTATTGGGGCATGTTGGTTAGATGATAGCTCCCACAGTCTCAGTTCAGAATTCAGTTGTCAGACTTGCTTGACCATAGCATATAGTTATTAGTTGTTCAGCATCAATATTTTAGTAGTTCAATTTACAGACTATTCCAGTATCATGTCATATGCTTGGTCATGCATTCTCAGATTTTACAGCATTTCTCGCATATTATACATCACATTTCTCGCATACTATACATCAGTTATCTCATGCTATGCGTTCAGTCAGTATCATTCATGCATATGAACCATGCACATCAGCCTAACCTTATTTAGCATACCAATACATTCAAAGTATAGACTGCATTTTCATTTCTTGCGCTATAATGTCTCATATCATAGGCTTGGACGCTTAGGTTCCTGACCATACCTAGACCTCCCCAGCAGTAGAAGTGGTGAGTTCTCATGTTTCGAGGACCATTTATGTTTATTTTAGTTCAGTTCAGTAGTCAGTCGGAGTTAGCTGGGGACTTATCTCATCAACTCCATAGTCAGTCAGTTAGAGGCTTTCGGACACCTTCAGTCAGTTAATCAGTTATCAGCTGTTATTGACAGTCTTATAGAATTGTTTTGAAATAGACGTTTTCAGTATTTCAATTCAGTATTGTTTTTGTATTTAAAACCTTATGGCATTTTCAATTAAATTCTGCACATGTTCTCTGTTATTTTATTCAGTGCTCACAGCAGGTGCCAGCATGGGTTAGCTTGTGGCATCCAGGGTGTACTCTCGGGGCATTACAAGTTACCACTCTCCGACCTCAGCTGAGCAAAATTAAAGCTACCTATTTTAGCCCTCTTATTCTCCCTTTCTTCCTCCTTAAACTTCTGCGCCTCAATCTGTTGATCAAGGACCATCAACCTAGACAAGTTCATCTTCCTAATTAACATCGTTGTCCTACACTCCTTGACCACACTATCAGCTACACCAGAGACAAACTTGCTCATCCTAGAACTGTCCTCAAACACCACATTGGGAGCATACCTAGCTAGTCGAGTAAACTTAAGAGAATACTCTTTCACACTCATGTTTCCCAGCCTCAAATTAATAAACTCCTACACCTTAGCTTCCCTTAACTCCAAGGGAAAGAACCTATCTAAAAAAATCATTGCAAACTCTTCTCATTCAATATGCCTTGCATCTGCCCCTCTATCTCTCTTCCACTGCTTATACCAAGTGTGAGCAACATCTTGCAACTGGTAAGCACCCAACTCTGCACTCTCACTAGAAGTCACACCTATAATATTAGTTACCTTCTGAACCATATTGAGGAACTCCTGTAGATACTCATCAAATTTAGATCCCAAAAACAGAGGAGGGTTTATTCGAGTGAAGTATTGAATCCTAGCTGCAACAGTATTAGCTACCAAAATAGCTGGAACGGCAGTCGTTCCAGTCGACTGATGATTCTGGGATGCTACTGAGTGAGCTAAAGTAGTGAATGCAACTCTGAATTCGGCATGGAAAACATGCTTGTTCAGGGGATCTTCCTGAATAGGCGAAGGTGCGGTCTGATTCCTATTCTCCATTTGTTATTCTTTTTGGAAGGCATATTTTGTAAACGAAAAGAAGATTGAATTAGAAAGAGGGTTTAAATTGAGCTCATGCTCACTCGCACGACATGAATACTGAAAGAAGGGAAACTTTTCCTAAAATGTATTCTAGCCTCTTGTCCATAAGTGTGGCGCGCTTCACACCCATGCATAAGACGCTACTCAACGCGGCTTTCAGACTCCCTAGGACACTTTAAAACCATAGGCTCTGATACCAAGTTTGTAATGCCCCGGGAGTACACCCTAAATGCCACACGGTGCTTACAGTCACAAGTGACCACAAGCTAACCCATGAACTGGTAGCTACTATAAGCACTGAACAAACTGATAATAAAAGGGTACACATGTATGGAAAACAAAGTTGGATACACCATAAGGTTTAAACATTTAAATGAAATTATATGCCTGAAAAACAAATGTCTAAAAAAATACTGTAAAGACTGCCAATAACAACTAATAACTGACTAACTATCTGTATGTGTCTTAAAGCCTCTAACTGACTGACTGTGGAGTTGATGGGAAAAGTTCCCAACTATCTTTGGTTGACTACTAAACTAAAACACTAAAATAAACATAAACGGTCCTCAATATATGAGGACTTACCACTACTACTGTTGTTGTTGCGCTGGGATGTCTAGGTGCGATCGGGAGCCTGAGCGTCTGAACCTATGATATAAGACATCACAGCGCAAGAAATGAGTATGCGGTCAGTACTTAGAATGTACTAGTATGCTAAATGAGGTTAGGCTGATATGCATGGCTCATATGCATGTATAATAACCGACTAAATATATAGCATGAGATAACTAATGTATAATATACGAGGAAGCTGTAAAATCTAAAAATGCATGAAAAAGTATATGACATGAAATTGGGATAGTCTATAAACTGAAACGTTGAAATACTGATACTGAACAACTAATAATTGTATGCCATGGTCAAGCAAGCCTGAAACTGAACTTTGAATTGAATACTGAACTGAGAATGTAGGAGTTATCATCTAACCGACACACCCCAATAAGAGCTAATTGGGGTCCAACCTGTGACCCCAGTTGGAAGGGTGTCAGTACCGTGCCACGGGTACTAACACTGGCTGCGTGGATCCACTGAAATGAAGTCCCGAAGGACTAAAGAGCAGGTGCTCTAATGAGATATATGTCAACCCTCAACTAGCAGGTTAACCTCTCTAACCTACAATGGCTACATAGTTCTGGAATGCAGGGAATGTTACTAAAGGTCACACCCTCAACTGGCAGATGAGTCCCCATCTCTGGGTTCACTCAGTGCTAAATCCTACTCCCAACTGAATTGACTCGGAATACTAAACTGATCTAAACTTGACTGATAGGATAACTGACTGAACTAATAATACTCATATATGCCTACAAAATTGAAAGTACTAAGAATAAGTAAAGAGCTAAATTTTAGTTATTCATAACCCTCAGGACTTGATAACATTAACAGTAAAAGCATACCAAAGCTTCAAAAGCATAATAAGTAGTCATTGCTCAAAATTCATCTCTTAGGCATTTCATCAAACACTTGAAATTCATGAACTTAGGCATGAGAATGATTGAAACATGTGGGAATAACATATTCATATCACTAAAACCATACATTAGGGGATTTAACATGGAATTTCATGCTTTAAACGTGTAAAGGCTACACTTGTAAACATCATGCATAATCAAAATTCTCAAACGCTTTATGAAATTAACTCATTGTAAATATGTGAATTCATGATTTAGAACACAAAAATAGGTACTTGGACTTCGTGGGTGAAAAGTGCCCATGGATGAACATTTAACATACCTTAAAGCTTTAATCTTGCAGGAGAATTGACGTTCTTGATCGTTCTTGGGTGGTGAAGCTTGAATTCTTGAGTTTTCTTAAAGAAATAATGGTTGAACTTAATGAATTTGGGTGATGGCCAGGGTTTATTTTAAAGAGGAATTGTGGAAATAGGGCATATAATGCCTTATCTAATGATAAATCTCGTGTTTTTATGGATTGGGTCCATGAAGAAAGACTAGACTGCCCCTCTAAAATTAAAATTTGTAACTAGAACATTGATTGAGCCCTCACCACGATGCGCTAAGGCCTCCATCGCTATTCCACCCCGACGCACCACAATCACGGTGACTTGTTGTTTTGGGAATCTAAACATGGTCCAAACCTCGTCCGAAAAATCCAAAACTTACCTGAGACATGCTACTTACACCCCTAAATATGAATCAACTCATAAACTTACGTCTCGGGGTTGAAAAGGTCACTTTAAAAATCATCAAAGTTAAGAGGCCAAAAATAAAACTAAGTTTCCCACACTAAGCTAAATTTTCAGGTTCTAAGCCCCTTATTCATGCACTATGGGCTGAATTAAGCTAAGACAAATACAGGGTATTACAGTTTTGTTACTATTTTAGCACCTATTACTAGATTAACTCAAAAGGAGGTCCCTTTTCGATGGTCCAAGGAGTGTGAGTCAAGTTTTGGAAAGCTTATGGAGTTTTTTACTTCGACTCCTATTTTGGCTCTTCCTATTGAGGGTGAGGAATTCACCATGTATTATGATGCCTCTGGTGTTAGTTTGGGTTGTGTATTGATGGAGCAGGGTCGTATTATTGCCTATGCTTTGAGGCAGCTAAAGGTGCAAGAGCATAACTACCTCGCTCATGATATAGAGTTTGCGGCGATAGTTTTTGGACTTAACATTTGGAGGCATCATCTTTATAGCGTGCATTGTGAGATCATCATGAATCGTTAGTCTTCAGCATATAGCGTGCATTGTGAAATCATCATGAATCATTATAGTCTTCAGCATTTAATAACCCAAATAGAGCTTAATGTTAGGCATTGTAGACGGTGGAGTTGCATAATCTTGTATCATCCAGGAAAGCAAATATGGTAGCAAATGCCTTGCGACGAAAAGCAGTCAGTATAGGAAGTTTGGCTTGTATTTCAATTTCTCATAGGTCGTTGGCATGGGACATTCGGTCCTTAGCTAACTTGATGGTATGACTTGATATTTCAGACCCTCGGAGGATTCTAGGTAGTGTTGAGGTGAGGTCCTCACTATTAAAGCAAATTCAGGATCGCCAGTTTGATGATAAGTGACTTTGCATCATCCGTGATCAGGTGTTAAGCAATGAGTCTAAGAGGGCTACCATAGATTCTGAGGGCGTCTTGAGGTTTAATAGCCACATTTCTGTTTCGAGGGTTGATGACTTGATTCAGTCGATTTTTCATGAGGCTCACAACTCCAGATATTTTGTTCACACAGGTACAGCTAAGATGATAGAGATTTGAGACAATATTATTAGTGGAGTGGTATGAGGAGAAATATGGCAGACTTTGTAGCTTGTTGCCTATGTTGTCAGTGGGTGAAAGCCGAGCATTAACGCCCTGGTGGTTTTATTCAAAGATTTCCCATTCCTGAGTCAAAATAGGAACAGATTACCATGGACTTTGTTAGTAGGTTGCCTCGTATTTCCCGTGATTCCAATGGAATTTAGGTCATTGTGGATTGATTGACCAAGTTGGCATGATTCATTCCTATTCAGATGTCCTTTAGTGCTGAGAGGTTGGCTCATATCTATGTTAGTGAGATAGTCTGTTTGCATGGTATGCCTATATCTATCATTTTAGATCGGGGTTCAGTGTTTACTTCTAGCTTTTGGAGATCTTTCTAGGAAGAGTTGAGTACTCAGGTGGAATCTTAGTACAGCCTTCCACCGACATACCGATGGCTAATCAAAGCAGACTACTCAGGTTCTTGAGGATGTACTCTAAGCTTGTGTTTTGGATTTTGGAGGTCAGTAAGAGCAGCACTTAGACTTGGCAGAGTTCACATATAATAATAGTTACCATTTAACTATTGAGATAGTGCCTTTTGAGGCTTTATATGGCATGAGATGTCATTCACCTTTTGGATAGTTTGAGACTTTAGAGATTAGACCCCATGGAACGGACTTGCTTTAGGAGTCGTTAGATTGAGTCAGGGCGATTCAAGATAGGTTGAGGGCAGCTCAAAGTAGGCAGAAGTCTTATTAATATCGTAGACTTCATTCTTTTAAATTTGGATTTGGTGACTGGTTATATCTATGTCTCTCTCCAATGAAGGGTATGATGAGGTTCGGGAGGAAAGGCAAGCTCAATCACAGATATATTGGACACTTTAAGATTCTTCGCACAGTTGGTGATGTGGCTTATGAGTTGGTTTCAACCTTAGATTTTGCTGTTGTCCATCCAATTTTCCATGTTCCTATGTTGCAGTAGTACATTACTAACTCATCTTATGAGCTTAGATGAGACTCAGTTTAGTTGGATGAGCGTTTGACCTTCGTGG
>NW_025841928.1:0-2136 GCF_002878395.1 Capsicum annuum
TTTTAGGTTAAAATATATTGATGCACGTTGAAGAAGTGGTCCCAACAGTTGAACAACACACTTTTCTCGAGCATTTCTCCATGTATCTTTCTCAACCAATTTGATAAATTAATAAGCAAGGAGTTATGTAGCGTATGATCTAAACCAACTCTACTAAGCCTGTCAAACATTACATAACTCTGAGTTTATTACACTATTAAAAAATATGACCGAGTTAGTGCACAAATCAAATGAGCTCAATATGTCAGCCTTTCTGCTGATTGCTCTTCTCCAATATAGATGACAAGATATCTGCTTTGCAAAAGTCTACACCGTCGCCAGACATGCCTTCCAGGGAGCAATTCTTCAGAAGGAATCAATAGATATCTTTTGAAAAATTGCTCCCTAGCAACCATGTCTATCGATAGTGTAGACTTTTGCATAGCAGATATCTTGTCATCTATATTAGAGAAGAGCGATCAGCAGAAAGGCTGACAGATTGTGCTCATTTGATTTGTGCACTAATTCGGTCATATTCTTTAATAAGGTAATGAGCTCAAAGTTACATAATGTTTGATAGGCTTGGTAGAGTCGGTTTAGATCACACTCTATGTAACTCTTTGCCTATTAATTTATCAAATTGGTTGAGAAAGATGCATTGAGAAACGCTCAATAAAAGTGTGTTGTTCAATTATTGGGACTACATCTTCAACGTGCATCAACATATTTTGACCTAAAATAAACACAGTGACCCTCCATGTATCCTTTAAGTCTTCTGAAGAAAGTATTTTGAAGGGCACCTAAAATGCCACAACTTTGAAGGTGGTGTCACTGATCGAGCTCACAAGAGATGAAGAACTCCGTACCAACTTCGAATATGGCAACGACCAGCTTGAATACAGATTCAGCAAGCTGGAGGAAAGCTTGAAAATTATCAGGATTCACATACTACAACAAGCATCTGATCTTCTCCAAGGAATGTTGAAATCATTCTAAGGCAAGAAAATCCAATCAATTATAACCATATTGCTAAGGAAGCAATGGTACTCAATTTTCCTTTCAATCTCATTTGTGGTTCCGATCAGGTCAACGGTAGTGGACCTGATCAGAAACATAAATAACAAGGCATGGGATGAAATTTAAAATTCATAAATTGCCACATTCTCTTAGATTCCTTATTTTAACTGCAGTTGTTATTGGCGTAAGTTTTCTAGACTTGTTGTACATCATTTTAACCCTCGATGCTCGTGAGGCTGCTTTGTTCGTCTTCTCCTATTTTATATCTAAGTGATAATCCTGACCACGCAGCTCTTTAGCAAAGTGTCCATCTAAATTATTTTTCTTTCAGAAAGACAACAGACAAAATTACATTACCGGATATACTTTCATATTTGCACTTGATTCAGATTTCATATCTTTTAAGATAATTCCATCAGCCAGATTCACCAGAAGTTACTTTCTACTATATTTCTTTTCTTCAATTAGCTCTCAGATGATATAGTCTTTCATTAACCACCCATTTTCCCTCGAAGGCATTCTCCTACCGCACCTTCTGGCGTTAATCGTCACCTTGAGCGATCAACCCCAAACATATAAATTTGGGTTATGGCAATAACTATATTGGTTTTCCATTCTTGTTAGATACAGTGCTAAGCTTTGAAGGCCCTCTAAGGGTTCAATGCACCCTAAAAGTTAGTCCAATCGCTATTGAATCTCTTTACAATGACACCAAAACTAGATCCCTCCACCATGCTTGACAAATAAACATGAGAAACAACCGATATTAAATCTTAACAGGGTATTAGAACCATATTCATGGTCTCTTAGCCTTATCAATTTGGACCTACCAAACTTAACTGTAAAATTACAGACATCTTATTTGAATGATCTATGACTAATTAGTAAAACAGCATCCACAAAATCAGTGCACTCTATGTGAGTTTCCATTATAACATTATCAGTAATACATACTTCCCATATTTGAAATGTGTAACACCCAGCATTTTGGACTAGAACGAAACCCATCATTTCTAATGCATAGATGATCCAAAAGCCATAAATTCTATGAAACTTTGGTATATTAATCAATTATGTAGTGTGTAAAACTATTTAAGCATGAATTGAGATCGTAAAGGTCCCTTAACTGAAGGACGAGTT
>NW_025841929.1:0-3404 GCF_002878395.1 Capsicum annuum
TCAAACTATACACTTGAAACCATCTCAAAATAATCAATACTCATACTTAAACTCATATATACCTAACTTAGGATCAATACATATACTCCAACTCATATAACAATGGCTAATGCACGTAATTAAGTACGGGGTGTTACATTGTTGCTCCAAACAATTCCATTTTTATTCCATCAACTACCTTAGGGTCTAATAAAGTTTGCACAGACCATAAAGTAAGAAAAAATGGCATCTTCAACTCTCGGTTGGTCGGAACAAGCCACAGATGAAGAATCTAAAATAAATCAAAACATATATTAGAATAATGATGAAATCATTTCAAATAATCATTAATTAAAACAAAAACTTGATTAGAATTAGACTTACTACTTCATTCGGGGGTTGAAAAGATAATTTTTTTTTTGTATTTTTATCAGTTTTGGCCGACAACCATCTCGAAATTCTTGGACAGGAAACTTCTTTCTGGTAGTTCACTTGTTGTCTCAAATAAGGATTGACTTCAAATGCCCAAGCCTATAACATAACCCCAATAAATGAAGGCATAATTGAATAAAAAATGATGAATCATATATTGATAAAATAAATATTTACCATGAAGGCCCATGGAAAGCCATGTAAGTTGACTATCTTTGGCGTTAACGTAGTCAATAAATATTAGACAGTTATTTTGAAGCTTTCATAACCCCAAGGATATCTGTTAAATGCCTCAAGATCCTCGGAGAGATTTATTAAATCGGGGATTAAGTTGTTGTTAACATCTCTTGCCCAAAGAATATTATGTACAAATCAAACCAAGCACAATGATTGCTTGTGCTTCTTTGAGAGTCCTTTACCTTTCAACGCTTCTATCAAATTTTTATTTTTGAAGCTTGGACCAACAATGGACACTAGGTCCTCACGATCACTGGACTTGCCTTTACCTTTTTTGGGTGTACGGGGTACTTTTTCTTGGGTCAGAGTAGGTATAACTTGAGAAGGAGAAGAAGGATAACATTTTAGTTCGGTAGCTATGGCAAACTCCTTCCAACCAAAACAAACAGGCATGCCACAACAATTTATCCACACCTTATCCATCTTGTCTTTGTTATATAAACCTACGCTTGAGAAGATCGTACACCATTTTCATCTAGAAATGAGCATTGTTGTCCTCCGGCAAATCAAGATATTGCCCAAAGAAGCTTTCCCTAAAATAAGCATCCAATTTTTGTTCTCGAAGTATTTTTTTGAAGGCGTCGAAAGATTTTTTCATGGCTGACTTAATCACGAAATCACTCATTAAATCTGTGGCACCATCGCATTGCATTCTCACAAGATAATGATCAATGCTGAAGGTTTTGACTAACTCTTCGACAGAAGGGCTATTAGCATTTGGATCATCTCTTTTGAGACATTCATTCTCCCCGTGTTCATTATCTTCTGCTTCTGATTGAGATAACCCTTGTAAAGCAAGCTCATAAAGTGGTGGATATAGCCGAGCTGCTGCTCTTGTTCCTTTACTTGGACTTGATTCAATTTTTTTTCTTTTGGGATCCATATTATCTTAAATTAACAGGAACATAAAATAGATTATAACTGATTAATGCATCATTAAAAAAGGATAACAGTAAATCTAACATGCAAAATGGTAAAATAACAGTTCCAACAGATCACACATCTGATGCACCAGGTATGTTATTTATTGCAACATATAACCAACCTATTGCAACAGATGAGAAAACCGTTGGAAATAATAAAAATAGATCACTAATCTGTTGCACCAGGTATTTATCTAATACAACGTATAACCGATCCATTGCAACGGATGAGTAAACCATTGGAAACCATAAAAATAGATCACTAATCTGTTGCACCAGGTAGTTTATCTTTTGCAACATATAACCAACCTGTTGCAAGGCTAAGTAATCCATTGAAAACAGTAAAAACAGATCACTAATTTATTGCACCAGGTAGTTTATCTGTTGCAACATATAACCAACTTGTTGCAAGGGTGAATTAATCGTTGGAAACCATAAAAACAGATTACAAATCTATTGCACCAGGTAGTTTATCTGTTGCAACATATAACCGACCTGTTACAACAGATGAGTAAACCGTTGGAAACAATAAAAATAAATCACTAATCTATTGCACCAGGTATTTTATTTGATGCAATATATAACTAACCGTTGCAATGGATGAGTAAACCATTAAAAGGCATAAAAACAGATCACTAATATGTTGCACCAGGTAGTTTATCTGTTGTAACATATAACCAACTTGTTGCAACGAATGAGTAATCCATTGAAAACTATAAAAACAGATCACTAATCTGTTGCACCAGGTATGTTATCTATTGCAACATATAACTGACCTGTTGCAACGGAATAGTAAACTGTTGGAGACAATAAAAAAAGATCACTAAATTATTGAAACATATCACTTATTTGTTGCAAAATGAGTTATCTGTTGGATCAATATTGTTTAGATTTCTTTCAAACAGAATAGTCGTCTGTCGCAACAGATGAATGATCTGTTAGATTATTTATCTGTTGCATCAGATTTTCATAGTTGCATCAGATTTTAATCTGTTACATTAGATGTTTTCATTTGTTGCATCAGATGTTTTCATCTGTTGCATCATATGTCTTCATCTGTCGCATTAGATATTTCATCTGTTGCATCAGATGTTTCAACTGTTGCAATACCATTTTTACCAAGACAAACAACAAATCAACCCAGCAACACCTACACATCACACACATACTAAGAACATCAACTGTAAACAAAAATCACCAACAAATCTGAATCAACAGTACGATAACAAGAAGAAGAAATGCCAGAAATTAGGATTTTATTTAGTCCATATTTCTATACTAGAAGAGTAGTTGACTCAAGTTCCTCTGTTTCTTCATAATTTTTTACCTGTGAAAAAGGAAATGGGACAACGAAGAACTCAAAGTTGTTGTCGCCGGAGAAGTCTTCACATCGATTGACAGTTGAAAGTCGAAAGGAAACTCGCCCGACTATTTTTTGCTGGAGGTTGAAGTCGTCGAGGATTGAATGGAGAATTTTCCAGAACTGTTGGTTGAGAGAGAGTTGGGAGAAGCTGTCGAGAGAGAGAAGAGAGAGGCTGGTTGATTTGGATTGAAGAGGAGTGTGGGTTGATTTGTATTTTTAAAAAGATTAGAAAGTTTTAAAAATATTAATCAAGTCCATAATTAACTTAATCAAGTTTCTAATGATGTTTGACCCTTTAAGTTGATCAATGTCACCAATCCTTCATTCAAGATTTAAAAGACACCTTTCCTTCAATATTCTCAAGTATCATCATGAGGTTTTTGGATCGTGACAAAATGATAATTTAGTGGGACTTTTATATGATATATTTACTCATTCCGTTCAATAATATTTGTTTACTATTGATTTGA
>NW_025841930.1:0-5202 GCF_002878395.1 Capsicum annuum
ACCTGTTAATCTATCTAAGTATACTTTCCATTTGCTATGTGTTTGACTTGCTACAAATAACTGAATGACAATGCTTCTGGCTCTTTGTCTGATATCCTTTTTATGGGTAGTAAATCTTCTAGCATTTCTTTATGCCCATATGTGATATACTGCTGCTGCTAAACAGAATCCAAGTATGCTAGCTCTTGGTCTACTATTGGACATTAGGTGTACTAGGTTCTGAATGTCATACTGCCAATCCCCTGTGCTCTGCTGATATCTTAGCCAATGTAGAATGGAGTTCCAAAGAGTTTGAGAGTAATTGCATTTAAAGAATAAATGCTTAAATATTTCTTCCTCTGCTGTTGTATATAGTACACACTCTTTCTGCACTTGAATACCCCATTTACTAACTCTATCCACAGTTGTTAGTCTATTATGTAAAGCCACCAGAGAATAAATTGGTGTCTGGGAATCATCCCTTTCACCAAGGCCACTTTGTGCCAATTAACCTTCTGGTATTATGGTCTCATATAGTGATAAGACTTCCTGATACTGAATCCTTTATGACCAGTCATTTGTTGTAGTTCATGATGAATGCTTGTTGTACTTGATAGCCACTTCCTTGCATCAAGAACTTTCTTTATTATCCAACTATCTTGCTTTGGAATGCTCATTGTGTTTATCCTGTGTTCTTTTATATAGTAACTATGGATCCATCTGACCCATAGTTTGTCTTGTTTCTATTCCACTGCCCATAGAAGCTTGCGAATTGCAACTCTATTCCAATATTTTAGATTATAACATTCATCCATCCTACAGTTTTAGGTTGACAAATAGTTTCCCAAGAAACTAAAGCTTTCTAAAGCAACTATTACTACCAGTCCAAAGGAATGTTCTACACATAGTGGTGACCATATTTGTGATCTTCTTGGGTAGCAGAAAGATTTGTGCCCAATATGTCTGCATCTCAAATAATACACTCTTCACCAGTTGTAACCGACCACAGTAAGCTAATAGCTTTGAGGACTAACACTTGATTCTATCAATCATCCTCTCTACCAAAGGCATACACTGAGATACAGTAAGTTTTCTAGTAGACAATGGGACCTCTAAATACCTGAAAAGAAGGTCACCTGGAGCTAACTGCAACTTCCTCAACATCTATTGTTTAAATTCTGAAATGACTCCTGTAATATATAAAGAGTTTTTTCCATATTTTCTTGCAATCCGAATATATCTGAGAAGTGATAAAAGGCCTCAAACATCAGTTTTATGGATATCTCATCAGCTCTACAACTCATTAGGATATCATCAGCAAAACATATGTGGATAATACCCAGCTTGTTACATCTAGGATGGTAATTAAACTGGGGGTTATGCCTAAGCTGCTGCAAGGTTCTATGCAAGTATTCCATCACTAAGACAAAAAGAAAGGGGGACATAGGGTCCCATTGTCTTAGCCCTTTCTTTGATGGGAATACTATGGTCAATCCTCCATTAATCAATAGAGTATATTGAAATATTGTCACACATTCCATTATCAAGCTGACCAGTTGAGTTGGCAATCCAAACTCCAGCAATACCATATTTAAGAAAGGTCACTCCACTGAGTCATATGCCTTTCTTATATCTACCTTAATTGTGCACTTAGGTGATACCCATTTTTGTAAGTATTCTTTGACTAATTCATGTGCAATCATTACATTATCAAGGATATTCCTACCACTGATGAAAGATGATTATGAAGGGTCACAATATAATCCACCACAGCCTTCAACTTATTTGTAATAAATTTTGATATCAACTTGTCTATTGTTGTGCAGCAGGCAATTGGTCTTTATTCTTTGACATAATAAGGATTCTAAACTTTTGGCACCAGTGTCACAGTGGTTATATTAACTCTCTTCAATAATTTACCATTCTCAAAGAATTGTAGTATACCTTCTGTAACCTCAGTGCCTATTATATCCCAGTGTGTTTTAAAGAATTCAGCATTAAATCCATAAATTCTAGGGCTCTTATCAACTGGTAGCTCCTTTACATCTTCCATCACATCCGTTGCTATTACAGGTATTAGGAGTTCCTATTATTATGTAATAGTTAAGTAGGCCCCATCTCTAGCTATTGTGATGTCCAACCCTTGTAATATATCAGTTGTCTATCCAAGCAATGATTTAAAGAAATTCACAATTTCCTATTGGATGAGCTGTAGGTCTGTCAGCTTCACTCCCTATTCAGTGGTGATTAAGGAGATTCTATTCCTAGCTTGTCTTGTCTTCAGGTAGGCAAATAAGTATTTTGAGTTCCTGTCCCCTTGCTTAATCCAGAATGCCCTTGATTGCTTATTTAGGATCTTTTCATTGATTGTGTCCCAGTACTCTATGTTGTGTAGTATTTGTCTCTCTTCAACAATGAGTTCCTGTTTGAATAAGTCACTCCTTAACCCTTCCTGCACTTAGTTCAGCCTGGTCTTATACTCATCTACTCTTTTGTATATAGTATTCATTTCCTTCTGCAACCCTTTGGCTTTTCCAGATATGTTGGATAATTTCCTCCATACACTATACATCTTGTAGCCTGGTACTTGTTGTTGCCATACTGCTCTGGTCAGAGCTTTAAAATCTTCCTATTGTATTATTACATTCAACAACCTGAAAGGTCTTCTCACCTGTATCACTGAGAGGTCAGTACTAAGGACTATAGGTGTGTGATCCGAGAACCCAAAGTATTTATACTCAGCCTCTACTTGGTTATACTATATAAACTATAAGTTTTTACCTAATGCCCAGTAAATACGACTATAAATTCTTGCCTGGTGATGTCTCTTATTATACCAAGTATATCTATGGCCCTTATAGGCAAAGATCCCATCCCAACATCATCCATACATTGCTAAAATTCTACCAGTTCCTGTGGAGTAATAGGTTCACCATTTATCCTATCATCATGAGATAAAATAGCATTAAAATCACCCAGCACCACCCAGGGATTTTGGTAATTTGCTCCTATGTATCTTAGATGATCCTATAGAGTTCTTCTTGTTGCAGGTGTGTTGAACCCAGACACAAATGTCATCCAGCATATAAAAGTGGAGTTCTTATCTTGAACTACACAATGCACTAGTTGTGCTAAGATTTCCAAGATTGTAACATCCACACTCGCCTATTTCCAACATACTTATATTCTTTCATTTTCTATAGTAGGGTAATCAGTATATATCTTCCATTCCTGGCCAAATGAATTCTGAACTTTTTTTGCATTTGTAGCTTGTATTTTTGTCTCTAAATAACCATTGATATCTACCTTATTTACTTGTAAGAAGGATCGTAGTTCCTTCTGTTTAAAGGGCTTATTAAGCCCCCTTATATTCTATGAGCTAAATATCATGTACCTCCTATCAGGTCAGGTACTTTAGCCCTGTCAGTAGGTACAGATGGCTGGCCTTTCTCCTTCCTTTGAGATGTCAGATATTGCATTAAATTTCCTATGCTCTTAGGACTCTTCTAATAAGCTTGTTGTAACGCCCCAAATTTGATACCCAAAATATTATACGATGCTCATGACCCTGAAGGACCATAAGCTAACCCATGAATGATATCTATAACTAAGTACTGAATAATATATTATAAATATGTGGAATATAAGCTGTAAGGCCATAAGGTTCAAAACTGAACTAATGCTGAATATAAAACAATGTTTGTAATGGGGTATAACAATACCCAAAATTGAAATAAACTGTCTAAAATATGTTATAGTCTGAAAGCCTTTAAACTTTCTGAAATCTGTAGAGTTGATGGGACATGTCCCCAACAACTCTGAACTACTGAAATAATAAAGTAATAAAATAATCATGATATCCTTGAATGATGAGGACTCGCTGCTAATCTAGCTGCTGAACGTCTAATCTACTAAGGATGCTTAGAAGCTCATGCTTCTAAACCAATGGTATAAAACACCATAGCACAAATGTGATAGTATGATTGAATGTAATGGTATGCAAGTAAGGTAGGCTGAATGCAAGGGTTCATATGCACGAACAATAATAATTGATTGATGACATGAACATGAACGCATGAGAAATTGATGCATGAATACATAAACTAGGACTGGGGTCGTGACATTACTAAATATTGATGTACTGACATCTAAGCTTACTAATACTGGGATACTGAATAACTGAGTTTGTTGATGATATGAATTACGGAGTTTATAGGTAACCAATATCTGAGGTTAATGGTACTATATTACTGATAACTGATAACTGAGTATACTGATACTGAAAAACTATCTGAGTTATTTACTAGATTGGGTAACTGTATTTGACAATCCTGAATCTGAAGAACTATCAGAGTTCTAGACTGAGCTGGATAATGGTATCTGACAGTCTTGATTCGGATGGAACTAGCTGAGTTCCATACTGAGCTGAGCAACTGTATCTGACAGTCCTAATATCTATAAAAATGAACTGAGGTCTATTACTGAGACTGAATCTAAAACTGAGATTGTGGGAGATAATCATCTAACCAACATGCCCCGAATCTGAACTGGTAGGGTAAAACCTATAACCCCAGCTGAAAGGGTGTCAGTACCACGCCATGGGTAAAGATAAGCGATGAGTAAACCCTCTCTGACAGGGAGCTCTTCCGCCAACCCCTCCTGTAAGGAAATCTCAAAGGATATGTATAGTCCCTAGACTCGTAGGGGTACATCTCAACCTATACTAGCTACGTAGTTCTGGAATGCAAGGATTGCTACTAAGGATCACAGCCTCGACTAGATAACAGTGTGTGTCCTTATCCTTGGGTTCACTCGGTGCTGAATCCTACTCCCAACTGAATATACACAAAACTGATTTCCTAGTTCATACTAGGCTGGACTGGTCTGTTACTGATTTTTACTGATTAACTAGATTGAATTGAGTTCACTGAATTTCCTTTGACTGGTGGAATACTACTGAATTCTGTTATCTGACAGAATGCTACTGCATTCTGAGTTTACTGAGTTTTCCTGAGTCACATGACTAACTGAATTCTACTGATCATGGCTTGACTGAGAGTATCGTGAAAATATGACACTGGCTCTAGGTACACAGCTAAATTGTCGGGTATTTAATACTACCAAGACAAGATAGCATAAAAGTAAATCATGGCACAAGCTTGAAAGCATAGTAATAGCTATATATATCCATAATTCATTGACTAAGACATTTCATCAAACACT
>NW_025841931.1:0-7812 GCF_002878395.1 Capsicum annuum
ACATCAACACCCTCAACTTAAAACAATTGCTTGTCCTCAAGAAATAAACTAACTAAGAGAATACAAAGAACATTCAGCAGTCAACAACTATTTTAGGTCAAAACTCAATTACCACCTCCAAAGTCAACCAATTTAAATTACTGTGTATATTATTGAAAAGCAATAATGTAACACAAAGGATACTAGCCATGGAATCAATTAAGTACCAACAATCATGCATGTATCAATATAACACTACCCAAACAAGTGGCTAATCTAGAAAGATATTCGTGTGTCCTCACAACAAAGAAATTCCCCTTTTTTATCATCTCAGAAGTCAAAATTTAAACATGGGGATTTACACAAAAACACTCACTCTCAAAACGAAGTTCCAGCCAATGTATGCCAACTACCATATTCTTGCCCTTATTTTCATTACCAAGGTATCCAGATAGGTGAGTTAGGATCACTATAGGTCTTTTTTTGGCTTGTAATGTAGGCTAAGGGTTGGTATGATATTAAATGTGATTTAGAGTGACTAACCTTCGTGGCACTACCTTAACTTGTGGCGTTAATTTCTTAACCTTTTTTTCTCTCTTTTTCTTTTCTTTTTTGTTCCTCTTTTCTTCTTTTCTTGATCACCCATTATTCAGGATGGATATAACTTTTCTTTATCATTTTTTTCCTTTATTCTACCTCTCTTCATACCCAGTTTACATCACGTACCCCTATGATAGCCACCCTCAACTTAGGCTTTTTGCCTAAGGTAAGGTGCATATTGTCCAAGGAGGACCAGGGCCAAAACATGTTCATTATGGTCTAAATGAGAAGGTGATAGGTGTCATAGAAAAAAATAGTCAATTCTAGCTCAAAACAGGGATCAAGTGATAGAATACATAATAGGGAAGGTTATTTAGGCTGAAAGTGGCGAAAAGTCAAAAAGGCCTAGGATCATTTCCTAACCCCTATCTTTCAACTAAGGTAAGCTGAACTGGGCAAGTTCTAGATTCAACAGTACAAAGGGAACTGAGTAAGATCTCACACACACACATGGAATATAAGTGTATTACCAGCGAATACTTATCCAGTTCGTGAAATTGTTAGCAGTGATTATCAATCAACTAGAACTTAATGCCATAACAAGATGTACAGTGGTTACTCATAAATACAATTCACACAACTACCACATAGACAATTGGAGAGGTAGTTACCATTCCAAGAAAAATTAACAAAAAATATGTCAACTGTCGTAGATACTTATTTTTCTCTTAGTTAACCACAACACATGACAAAGAAAAAATAATATGACTAAACATTCTGGCTCTACTAGGAACAAGACTCCAGGGAAAATAGGCACGATAGTAAAAACCCCAGGAGGACATCATCACCCACAAGTAGCCCCTCCCTCAACTTAAAATCATGCCATGTCTTCAATGCGTCAAACCAAAATAATAGATTTAGAAAAATACCTGTGGTACCATGGGTGCGAAGATCTCATGTCAATAGCACAGTACAAATACAAACAACAAACTACCTTGGGTTGCCTCAAAAGAAGCGCCTAATTTAGTATCGCGGCATGACCCAACTCAACTTTTGCCTCCAACTTAGAGTCCATCTTCTTGCCTCGCTCATAGGAAGGTGGTACAAATATTAAGAAGCTGAGTAATGGATAATGCATGGTAAAAAACTCAGCTTTAAAGTGAGGTGTGTTTTGTGTTGCTTCTCAAGGGTAAATAAAGAATATAGGATTCTTGTTCCTCATCGTCACAGTCTTCAACTATTTTAGATGATTCCATAGATAAGATATCATCTAAACATAATATGGAAAAATGCTTCGACTGTGGACCAACAAATCCTACTTCAAAATTTACACTGTCGTCTGCACACACACTTTTATTCATTTTCTCAATATTTTTATTTTGAATTGGGCTAGAGTCTTCATAAGAGATTTGCTTGGCTTCTTCTTTTACCTTTAGCACCATTTTCTGAATCTTGGCATCATCCCTCATAGTTGGCTCGGTTGTTTGGGAAATATCCAAGGGTTGATAAACATCAATATCATCATCAGTATAGGAATCTTGGTCTTCATCATCACACTCTCCCATTATTTTAAATGATTCCACAGATAAGATATCATCTAAACATAATGTAGAAAAGTGTTTTAGATGATTAACCTTGATATCCATCTCTTCTATCCTTTCCCTTCCCTCATTAAATGCCCTAATGACTTGACGTATTTCACATATGCTACCATTCATTGTGTCTATACGATCCAACATTAGTTGAAGCATAACTTCAATATCACTCTTTCCAGTGCTGCATTTTTCCTTTTCTTGACCATAAGACCTGTCATACTCATAAGAAGAACTAGAACTTGGGTTAGCATAATAGGGGAAGGGGGAATTTGAGAAATCACTCTAATGTCCATCTTGACCACCATATAAAGAACAATTATACTCCCGGTAGGATGGAGATAGTGCACACATCTCTTTCCAGGGAGCATATCTACAGTTTTGCCAAAAGTGGGGTCCATCACAATATGGACAGGGAGTATCCAGATAAGATTTCCTACCATCAAATTCACATTCATTCCATGATGCCATAGTAAGAAATAAGCAAAAATAATAAAATCTACCTAACACACGAAACAAAAGAAATCACAAACAAATATTTACAAGTTCGAATTCAAGCAAATAAGGTAAAATTCTAAATCAACTTAATACGCCAAATTGTTCCCTGGCAACGACGCCATTTTTTGATAATGCTCAACTTACACCTCAAATTAGTGTAAGGCGGTCGTCGTCAATATATATACCCAACTTTGGAGTCGGGGTCAAATCCACAAGGAACAATGTGAGTGGCGATTAAACTAGTTTAAAATTATAGCTACAACTTAAATTCAAACAATTGATATAAAAAGATAAAATAGGGGTTTACGGTTCACAGAGAGTTAATCATCACTTTTAATATTTTCGTGTTTGAAATCAGTCTAAATAGGAAACCAAAGCTATGTTCACCAAGGGTTTTGGAATTGACAGATACTAGGTATGCTAAAGATTCTTGGAATGAGTAGAACAACAGAATATCCCTGACAATTATACTATCTGACTTATCTCTTGACCTCACCAGACAATTTATTATCTAATTCTCTCGAACTTAGATAACTTATCTATTTCTAATAGGATATTATCTCAGGTAGATTAATCTAGTTATGGCATTAATTATTTAATAGAAAGTTGGTAGCTTTCGAGTCCCTGTTGATAATTCACGTTCTCTAGTCTATTTCTCCATTAGAAGAAAATAAAACCTAAGGCATAACCTAATGTTTGCAACCACTACATTATAGTTAAAACAACAAAATCTCAAGACGTTTTACTACTCTTTGAATTCGTTAAACACCTAGTATTATATCAAACCCTAATCCATGGATCCCATAACTCCAGCTAATAAAATTAGCTGCTCATGATTTTATGAACGAAATAACAAGCTGAACTCATGATTATAATGATAAACTTAAGAATAGGTAGAAAACAACAAGTAGTTCCTCCGATTTAATCACAAGGTAGAAACCCTAAAAATAGTTGATACGAAAACACAAGAATATTTTCTGAAAGAGAGCAAAAATATGTGTCTCTCTTCTTAGAGTTGATGTCTGATAGATGAATAATTAATTAATTAAAAACTCTAAAAGATGATATTTATTCTAAAGCTTAATTAAGGAAATAAAATAACAAAATTAATAAAATTATTCAAAATAGGTGACGCCCAGGCTGACGCCGCGTCAAGAAGTTGACGCCCTATCACAGATGGCATTAGAGAGGTTTCAGTTGCCTTCAGGTTCTGTCTTAGGCTTACAATGTAGCCGACACCGCATCACCGATCTGACGGCGTATAACCAACGTCATCATATTCTTCTTCAAACTCAATTCTTTGGTTTAGGCTAACACCCTTCGTGATGCCTTATCACCAACTTTACACCTTATCACCAACTTCATCAAAACTTTTTCTCAGGCTTTAAGTTTCTGGTTAAGGTTAATGCCAATGCTGATAAGAAATCACAAGGTTGATGACGTATCACAGAGGTCGTCAGCCATGATTTCTTCTCTTTTGCTCAGATTTTCAATTCTTTTGCTCCATTGTCATTTGTTTTTATTCCTCCACCCTTTTACTGCAATATCATGAGTAAACATATCAAAACAACAAGTGTTGCTTCAGAATTCACAATTATTTTAAGCTAAAAAGCATTAAATGTGTTAATTTTTCTCACACATCAAATACTAGAGTGATAAAATTATGCAACCATCATCAAATTATCTTTGACGGAGTTGATGCTGTAGTAGTACCAAGCTACAAGGTTCTTATGGCTTTGCAAGACATTGCAAAGAGATTCCATGGACACCAAAGTAGTTTCGTGAGGTCTGGAAAGTATTCAAATTATGTGAGGAAGTTCTTTATATGTTTAGCTATGGGATTTTAATAATGATGTTGTTGTTGCAAGTTTTTACGACTCGAACCTTAAGGATAAGGTTCTTACTAGTGTAGGAGGTATTATTCTTAATGGGCCTGGACTAGCATTGGCAAAGCAGTTCAATATCAGATTAAGTGGCTATGTTTGGGATTCGGGTTTATGAATACCCAAACACTAAACATAACCAAATAAACCCAGGTATACCATTCAAGCCAAATACTGCTAAAACACACCAATGATGGAAAAAAGGAAAAAAAATAGAAAAACACCTACTTTATTATATGCAACCACTACTTAATTAATTGATATTCTTTACAGCCCACATTAGTAACATACTACTACTTTCTCCATCAACAAATGAACAATCGAGTTCTGAATCTAAAGGCAAGAGTCCATCTTACATATGAATTTTGACTTCTCAACTATTAACAACATCATAAAAATATAAAAAAACCAAAAGGCTAATATTTCCTTACAACAACCAATCGATCTTACAACAGCCCATAAAATTCTAAACACAAATAATACAAATAAAAAGTCGAGACTATCAAAATGAAACACAAATTACCATATTCCCTAAAGACTCAATTTTTTAGCTTTTAAACGACTACTCATCTTAGCTAGACCAATATAGGAATACCATTGTGGGTTTAGAAAAGTTAAAATATAGGTAAACTATTACAGGTTTATAGAAGCCAAAATACACACTGAGTTTCTAAATTTAACCACTTAAATTAGTTCAAATCATAAATTTAAAGAATACACTAACCTTAAAATCTCCATTTTCTGAAACAACAATACTTAAAAATGCTGAGAGTCAACTTGTCAAGGCTATATAAGCAATGATAATCAATATATGTCAGTGATATTTTTGTTAAGTGTCAAAAAGGAACTATCTGGTCACTAGGATAGTCTGTTCTCTATACTATGTAGAAATCAATAAATCTTTTAGAACAATTGACTAAAAGACCAAAGAGGTTAATGATAGAATGTGAGAGCAACTTGTGACCACCTCGTCCTACACATGAGAACACAACCTTAGCAAAATTAGCCAAGGTCCCCAACAATATTGTTGCCTAAGAGTTAAGATTTTCACTAACCAAAAGTGTGTCAATATCTACCCATCAGAATAAACTACAATGTCACAAACAAAAAAGGAGAAATAGGTTTTCAATTGATTGAGAAATGAGCTACAAAATCACCCTACAATTAAATTTTCATCTGGATTTACACATGAGGAGAAATGAGTTTTCAATTCACTTTTTACAGTTAGAGTTACGATTGAGAAATAGATTTACTTGATTGTGTAATGGATCAAAGTTACATTCTTTAAGAAAAAAAGAGGCATTTTACGATTGATAAATAGATTTAATATTGAGAAATAGAGTTACGTTTCTTTTTTAGAAAGAAAATAGAATTTTGATATTTTGCATTGAGAAATATTTTTAGGACTTATGTGAAACATTATGGAGGAAAATTAAAAAGTGATGCAATAGATATTTTTTCCATTAAGTGTTGTCATAGATGCTTTTGTTACAATTGTTTTAAAAAGAGTTCCTATACATATATCTATTGAAATGGTTCACTTTTAATAGTAACAGTTATAGTGCTAATAGAACTATTATTTTTGATAGTGGTTGCTCATATAATAAATGTCGGTTACGAGAATCTTCTATAGAAAAAGATAAATTTCATAAATGTTGTGTAATACTCACAATCTTTGTTAAGATATTATCTTATGATAATTACTTTATGAGATTTTAGATTTCAGACTTATTTATGATCAAGGTGATTCTATTTACACATATATGTATGATTTGTAAGTGTGTTAAGTTTGAGTTTTCCTTATTACATTTTCCCCCACGTACTCAGTATATTCAAGAAGTATTAACCATATATATGTTTGTGTGGCTACATTGTGTTCTGGTATGCATCCCCAGTAATACTATTAGCCATGATCACCATTTCCAACATCTATCTAGTTGGTGAGTCCTCATATTCTTTGTGCAAATCTTATTTTAGCTTTAGATTCCTATTACTACTATTTTAGATATTAGGTTTTTAGTTTTGGGTCAGCTGGGTTCTATCCCAGTGGATCTATAGTTCTTAGTTAAAGGCTTGTTAAGACTAGTCAAATGATATGAACTTTCAGCTTCTCTAAAGCAATTGAAGGATGTTGCTTATGACTAGGTTACTATGTTGAAGTAAGGTAGGGGTGAGAACGCAACTCCTATGAGTTGGGATGTGTTTTATAAGGAGTTTTTAGAAAAGTACCTTTCTAGTAAGATGAGAAAGGCTATTATAGAGGGGTTTATGAACCTAATACAGGGCTCTATGTCTATGAAGGAATACTATCTCAAGTTTACTCAGTTAGCTAAGTTTATGCCAAGGTTGTCAGATTCCCGTGTGAGTAAGTTTGTTATTATAGTATTTGATTTTGTAGTCTAGGAGAGTAGGGCTGCCGTGTGGATTGGGAATATAGATATTGCTCGATTATTGACTCATGCTTTGTAGATTGAAGCTTAGAAACTAAAGGAAAGGGAAAATGAGAACAAAACGGATAGAACAGGATAGTTTTTGTATAGTCAGTAGAAGTTAGGAGGGGTAAATCATTCTTAATTTTAGTTCCACTTTTCAGCACTTGCACTATCCTTAGACAATACCCCTGCTTGTAGAATTAAGCAAGAGTAGTCATGTAGAGCACCAACTTTAAGATCCCAGGGTAGTGCTATTGCGGAACCAACTATCCAGCGTACAAAAGATACTGTAGAAATCATGGGGGTGATTGTTTGGCTAATAAAACATGATGTTATGGATGTGGAAAGATGGACCACAGGGTGAGGGACTGCCCCTTCTAAAAATGAGCAATAAAGATACTCACCCTCATACTTAGTTTACAAAGTCAGCAACTAAGTCAGGCTACCCTAATGTGGTTCTAGTAAAGATGGAGTTTAGAATCTGAATTGTGTTTATGATATACCATCCCTTCAGGATTAGGAGAGCTCCCTATATATATCAATTGGTATGCTCCGTGTCTGTTATCTTGATGTTTATTGGTTATTAGATCCTAGGTCAACCTTCTCTTTTTTTACCCTACTTTTTGCTGTGAATTTGATGTACAAAAATTCTTTGTAAACCTTTCTCAGTTTCCACCCTAATAGGTAAATCAATTGTCGCTAGATTGGTGCATAGAAAGTATCCTATTATAATTCTCCATAAGGTCACTTAAACAGATTTAATAAAGTTAAACATGGTAGATTTAGATGTTACTCTGGGCATACATTGGCTCTATTAATGCTATGCATCAGTCGATCATCGCTCCTGAGTGGTGAAGTTTCAGTTTCCTAATAACTTAGTCCTTGAGT
>NW_025841932.1:0-15178 GCF_002878395.1 Capsicum annuum
CTAGTATTAAATATACTGAATTTTACATTTACAATTGAAGTAATCAATACTAACAAAAATATCATTGCAGATTACTTATCAAGACAAAGCTACTCAAACTGATTTACCAATGGAAGAGGCTGATGCCAAAGATACCCAGACTGATTTATTGCTCCAAATGTTTAAACAAATGGAGTTATTACAAGAACGAGTTATTACACTAACTATTGAAGTTACAAATGTAAAAGTGCAAGTTGAGCACTATAAAAAATAAGATACTGTGCAGGGAGAGCACATTAAAAAACTAGACCTAGAAGGTGACGATGAGAAACACCTTAAAACTCAAATTGCTAACAAAACTTCAATTACAGCTACAGGCACATCTAAAGGGAAAAATATAGTCACTAAAAATAGACTGAAATACCAAAGAAAAAGAATTATAACCTCAGGCAAATATTTTCAAAACCATATACACCAAATATACAAAATTTAGAAGCATTTGCACCTCCCCAGATACATACCTATTCTGAATCACTTAACCAAGAAAAACAGACATACAATTATTCTTCTCGTAAATACATTGACAACATACACACCTTACAAACCTTATTAAATATTAAACCTATTCAAAGTGAAGAGCTAGCTGTACAACAAAAAGGATATATTACCCAGAAATGCCAAAATTGCAATAAACTTATTGCCTTACCAGGTACAAGCCCAAATTTTATTAAATCATGTTACTATTATGGATTATTATCTACAGTTTACACAACCGATGGAGAAGAGTTAGCAGGAATCCCAAAAATTCACAAAGAATTTATGACTTACAAAAGAATTACCAACGGACAATTATTCTATGTTCAATTTTATTCCGCACTAGCAGAAATATTATTTGATGAAATTAAACAGACTATTAATGTGGTCAAAATGGGTATGACCAGAGATTATATTATTTTGGAAGAAATATGTGAACAGACCGAGATACCAAAAACGCAGATACTAGTATTTTTCCGCAACAAAAGAGTTATTGGAATAAGCAATATATTATCAGAGTTACTTAAAATTTATTTAAATAAAAAGCCAGTTTGGATATATAATTCAAGGAACCAAGCATTGATTTATTCAACTTGCAAAGAAGTACGTAGAAAATGAGGATTAACACTCCTCAGACCAAAAGAACAACCATTAACAAGATCTAGCAGTAAGGGAATTATTTCAGACGAAGCTATGGATCAATTTTGTGAAAAAGTTGGCCAAAAATACAAAGACCACATATGCAGCAGATGTAGTAGCAAGCATAACTTTATTCCAGATGTGATGCTACACTGATAAGAAGATAGAAAAACAGCAGATACAACAAAAAAGAGATAACTACAAAGTGAAATAATGGAGAAGACAAGCTACTAAATTGTGAAAGTAACATGTAGATAACTTTCACAATTTCCTTTACGTAAATTGTAAAAATTTATATAGAAAAAATCTTAGGCATTTAAAGTTTTTTTTGTCATTTAGTGCTTTATGTCAAAGTCTTCTTTTAAAAGATAAAGACTTTTTTGTAAACATTAATTAGTCTAGCTTAGACTAGTATAGACTTTCATTTCTCAAAGTCATTTTAGGAAACGTGTAAAGAAATCATTTGTAAATTTTAGTTATAAATAGAAGGACCGAAGGCAGTGCAAAGGCAAGCCTTCTTGCGTTGAAGCAAAAACTCTCTCTCTAGTCTACAACAAATATTTTGCTTATTTATTTAAAAAAACAGGTATATTTCAATGGAAGAATCTATGGAGGAACAAAACTTAGGATTATCAAACTTAACAGAACAGGTATATTTATTCACTATTATGAATAGCTAAATTCATAATTCCTAACAATCATGATATAATAAGATAAGTTCATGTTAGTTACTTTATAGTAGAATTATTCGAAGAATAGCATGTTAAGAAGTTTATTAGCAAAGTGGAAACGGAGAAAAATCCCTAAGAACTATGCCATCCTAAAGGTGAAACCAATAAGGCAAGAAGCCGTGGTGGGGAGTAGCCAGAGTTGAAGCACTGTTTAAGGGAAAAGTATATGGATTACCATGCTAATAGTGACCGACAAACATGTTATTTAAGAATGATCTAGTATATAGTAATCTAATATGATCATATTTTGTTATGTGTATGATTGAAGGAAATATTTTGAAAATAACAATTTTATGAAAAATGAATGATTATTTATCAGACGAAATGGTAGATAAATTTAAAATACTTATTTTGTATGCACTTAAGGATATAAAAGTAGTAGATATAAGAAAAATAATATTAGAAAAAATATTTGGTAAATATTATATGACTAGAATAAATTACGTACCATGCCTACTTAACTACTCTTACAAATACTTACCATGATAAATTACATATATCTAGAATTTTGGGAAAAAGATATGAGAAACATACAGTTAATAGAAAAACAGATGAAAGTAAATTTAGACAAATACATGGAAACTAAAGATATAAAATATATAGAATTTCTTAATGAAAATATGCAAGAACTACTTAGACTAAAACAAACAACTGAAAAATATTATGAAAAAACATTTAATCAAGCTTAAATGACAGATGATATTAAAATACTTGTTTTATATATACTTAGAGATATAGAAATTATAGACATAAAGAAAATAATATGGGAAAAATTATAAGATTATGAAGAGGAAGAATTATTAAACAGTATAGAAAACTTACTTATATATTATGAACACCAATACTATTTAGATTCAGATGGATATTATACAGACTAAAAATTTCAAAATATATTAGGAAAATTAGAGAAAACTAAGAAGACCTACATAAAGAAATTGATTATAGAAAACAAATTAGAGAAATAATGGAAAATCTAATAGAAAAATTAAAATGGATAGACGAAACCTTGAAAAATTTAGAAGAAAGCAAAGATAAAAGTTTAGATAGTTTAAAAAATTCATTAAGAAGAGAACAAGAAAAAATAGTTAGTAGTATTAATAACCTCAAACAAGATATTAAATATAGTACAAGTAGAATAGATTATTATACATTTACTTTAGAAAAATAAAATGATAAACTACGAATATCTAAAATACTGAGAACAAGAAATGGTAGAAATAAGATTAACAGAAAACCTTATAAAAACGAATTTAATTGAATATTTTAAAACAAAAGATATAGAATATTTAGAATATCTTAAAAATAATATAGAAGACTTACAAAAACTAAGAGAAAAAGCTAAAAAAATATTATAACAAAGCATTTAATCAACTACTATTTAATCACCCCTCAAAATATGAATATCAGTAAAATTGAATATATTAATAAAATATATGAAAATAAAAAATACAAGAACGAAGAAAAAAAGTTAATGAATATCACTACAAAGCATTTAACAATTACATAAATTAATGGATATATCTTACGAAAAGAATAAATCATTAAAAGAAATCAAAACCTAACTATATAGTTTATACCAAGAATACAAAACACAACTATGTATGTGGTGTATATGATATGTTGTGTGTGTATGAGTGTCCCTATGTAAATTATGCAGGGCCCGTATATGAGGTGTGAGGTTAGGGGGTACGTGGGGCATATGGGGGAGTGGTGAGGTGTTGGTAGGGGTAGGGTGGTTAGGATAAGATGTAAAGGATAAAGTTTGTTAGAGAATTTGTTATTTTTGTTTTTTTCTATGAGGGATAATTAATGGTTGGGGGTACACGACAGAATAAGGTAAATAGGTGAAAAATGATATCGGGGCGGGACGAAATTAGGTGTCTACAAACTTCGTTAGGAGTATTCTCAAATGCACATATCTTAGTGCATAGACGCAATCTTCGGAGTTTGATACAATGACCATCTTCAAATTTATCCTTCTCGATACAAACTTTTCTACATGAAGAGTCAACCCAACATAATCCTTCGAAAAATTTGCGTTTTATTTTGCAAATGTTCTGACCTTGCACCTCTACAATAATTCATAAGTTGTTACAAATGTTAGAAAAGAAAGATACGTAATCGAACCAAATATATACAAACAATTTTAAAGTGTGAATCAACTCACTGTTCCCAAAGAAGTATTAATTGCTTCTAATAATACATATACAAATTTCATCAAGATTAATTAGCCACTAGACTATAAGTTCATTAAAGAGAAGACCACATTTGAAAATGTATGTAGTGATTTATCAAATAAATAAATTGTTTGAAAGAATCAACAAAAATTGTTAATGCTAACCCTATTTTAAGTCTTTTATGTCTTTTTAAATAGTTCGTTGTCTATTTTGTTACATGTTTTTATTGTGATTTCATAATAGAACAAGAAATAAAGTAATTAAAGTAATAAACTGGTGTAATTAAATGTGTACAACAGGAAATAAAGTAATAAAAAATTAGAGTAATATTAAAAATTATATTTTTTGAGATTTTAGAAAAAGATCAAGACAAACCGTGGGCAACAAAGAGTGTCATTGCCAAGGCAAGAAATGCCATGAAGTAAATGGAACGAGCCATAGTCTCTTTGAATGACTAAAAAAGATTGCAAATATTTTTTAATAATAAGAAAGATTGCAATTTTGAGTTGTGAATGAGCACTAGCATGATGGAGATATTTATAGACAATCAAAATGTGAAGCATTGGTGGTTGGGAAATTTAAATGCTTGTAGAATAGAAACACAAAAAACATGTTCCCCTTCATTTTTTTTTTCAAACTAGGGTTTGGGATACAAGGCGAAAATCAAACTTGCCCATTATTAAGGAGAAAGTCCAAGTAGTTAATCAACCGAGGTACAAAGATTATTCAAAAAAGAGATATACATTCCTCAAGGTCATCAAGTTTTATTTTTCTTTTTGATTTCATTCGATATCTGGTAATTGTTCTAGGGATCAACTAGTGTAGACTACTTCCTTTGCTAAATCTTATATTTGAAAAAAAAAAAAAAGCAATATCTTTTACTAAAACAAAACAAAAAAGTTTAAAAATGAAAAAAAGTAAACAAGAACCGTTTTTGCTCTAAAATAGAAATATGTAGATTTCTTAGAATCTTTTTTTAGAAAAACATATAACTTACACTTATTAAATGTCGCTATTTGTTAGTTACTTTAATTTGGCGATTGTTATAATTTAGCTTGAGACCGAATTCATAAATCTCAAATTTTGGCGCCGCCTCTGACTGAAGATCTGATCATTTGAAGTTATTAAGTCATTGTGACTCAAGTTCTTTCCTTAAACATTGTCAACATGTTCATACAATTTCTTAAATGGTTGACTAATGTATTATATACCTTAATAATTTTCCAAATACCATTAATTATATACACTCAAACTTAGATATGTTCTTCAATATATATAGCCAAGAAATTAAATTAGTTTGATTATTTACCATTTAGCTTAATTGAATGCAAATGGGGCGAGGGAATTGCTTCTTACTATAATTTTCTCACTTGATGTTCGAAATTAAACTTTTGATTAATAAAGAAGGCTTCGTTCTATCTCATCATAATTTTTAAATGGCCCAATAATGATTGATGCAATGCTATCAATTCGATTTAATTTAGTCTTGCAAATTAATATAATTTTTTAATTTTTTTTTAACAACCTTATCTGTTGTAGTTAATGTCAACCCTGCTTCATTCTTGAGTATGCATATGCTCCTACATATACAACCTTATTTATTGTCAAATGACTAGAATCACGTGTTAATGATCCTAAACATACAACCTATTAATGATCCAATAAAAAACAAAAATTCTTATAGCCCTAGTTACCTACTCTATAATTTGTGAAAAATTGTAGGAATAGAAAAAATAAGAGCATCATTCGTAAGATAATAATTGTTAATTTTAACGCTAATAGATTAGATGACAAAGAAAAAATTATACAAACGACTTCATGATACTACGTATAATCTACATATAACAATATTAATACAAAAGATATTCTAAAGCTATTGAGAGAATAAATCTCCTCTCGAGTAAAACTCTCTAAAACAATACATTAAGGATATTATTGTGTCGTATGTGAGGAGAAATAATTTTTTAATTATACAAGTTTTTTCTTCTCAAAAAAATAGATATGGACAATTTTTTTCTACCAAATAAATATTTTTCATCAAAAAAAGTAGTGGACATTTTTGAAATAAATCACAATTATATATGATGTAGAGTCCAAAATAAGGCACAACATAACAAGGCACAACCCATAACAAAATCTTGTTGTACACCTAACATATATGTTATAAGAATTTACTTTAAGATATGACAAAAGTCATCAGATGAACATAAATAAATACATAATATATTTTAAAGTGTTAAAGATCATAAAGATAATGATATTATAAATATTAATAATGATCATGTAGATATTGATTGATGTAAGAGATAGATCAATTGTACAAGCTTACTAAGAGCATTCTACTATAGCTATTTTGTAGGACAAAATATTTGCATAAATAGATAGGCTTATGTGCTGCAAAATATATATTAATCAACTGAGTTTTAATTTCTCCACACATTGTGTATTTTCCCATAAAGAAGCTTATACTTACTATTGAGAAAAATGGTTGTTCCTCTCGCTCTCTTTCTCTGAGTCTAAGCTTTTTATTTTTCTTTTAATCTATTCCTAATTTTTACTTTTAATATTTCTGCATTTTCAATTGGGTTTGTCATAACCCGACTCATTCCTTCTTCGTGATCGAGACCAAGCCCCATGATTGGATGCTAAAGGGTTTTTTTCTCTGCGATCACGATAGTGGTGTGGAGAACGCGAAGAAGGGGCCAACTGCACCACTTGACTACAACAACAGTTGAAACATCCCAAGCCAAAATGTATGAACTATGCTACTAAATCAAATTTGACATGCCAAAATCAACGAAACAGTCAGAAATTTCAATGCAGGTGTTATTAGTGGAAGTTGATCAAAGTCAACTCTAGGCCTTAGTTTCCAACATCTTATTTAAAATCTCAAAATTATATTGAAAGCCTTGGAGCAAGCATTCTACTTACCCAAAATTGATGTTCAAGATCTGATTAAGCTGGCCAATTTCCATACAATGCTCAGATTTCCGAGTGTTGACCAACGTCAATAGTAGCAACTCCAAAATCATTCAAAAAAAAAAAAACTTCAAATGCAATAAAACACCTCTGAAATTGTGTTATCCATTCTGACAAATTACAAACATCAAGATATAATTATAAAGAGAAATAAAATGATCAAAACACACGAAAAAAAATTAAAAATATTTTTTTAATATCATCCACACTTTCTTCATAATATCCAAATATGGTCCCAAATGTGTACCCTTATTTGTTGCTAACTGACAAAATCACATGCAAGTAGTACTTGAATTAAAATTTTTTTAGTACATCAAATAATGGTTTTAACAATTACAATAAAAAAAAAAGGAGAAGATGAAGAAAGGAGGAGGATATATAACCATGATTATAAGAGTTTATCCGATATTTGTTTTATTTTAAATTTTTTTATTCGATGTCTGATATTTAATTTAGGACTATTTTTGTAGACGATGTTCTCAACAGAGTATTTTTATTTTCAAAGGCTTAAACCCAATTTTTTAATTAAAGATGGAGGTTTCCAATCATTTACAACAACTTATGTTGGTGAGCCTTTGCACCCTTTGTTTCACCTTATTTAACATTCCAATCATTTATAACAACTTATGTTGGTGAGCCTTTGCACCCTTCGTTTCACCTTATTTAACATTATTTTACCTGGTAGAAAATTTAGAATTTGTTAGACCATGTGATATGAAATTATGATTTAATTAGAAATCAAGAATTTTGAAACTTACGATTTTATATATTCTCTCGATTTCATATTTGGTTTTACCTGTTGAATTGACACCCTCTTAAGAAAACTATAACTAGGGATGTTTGGAATTTTAAATTTGACTATGGCTATTGTTACGTAGTTGTATAAAACTAAGGATACTATGAAAAAAAAGTACTAAACTAAATGGACAAGTAAATTAAATCTCTATTTTTTAGTACAAAAATTAAGTAAAATAAAACGTAGTAATTATATCATAACATATATTCTGCTGCATAATTTTTGAAACTTATAATCTTAAATATGTCGTAGCAATGAATGGCGACCAAATTATTATGAGAATTGCTTGACGTTTGGGCATGTCACAGCAAATTGTAGATTTTAGAATGAGTCAGAGGTAGAAGAGAAGGATGAATTCAAAGAAGTGCAAAGAAAAAGGAGGAGGAACAGAAGAAGAAAAAGGCCCCAGAAGACACAATAGATGCAGAAAGATGAAGCCCAAAAGAAGGATAAACCTATAGACCCCCCTGTGTCTGATCCAAAAGGCGCTTACATGGATAAGATGGTTGTGCAAAATTCAGGACATATACAACAAGGTGAATATGTTAATACTGACCATGCCAGTACTAGCAATAGTGATACAAACTCTTTTGGCCCTCTCATGCATTGCACTGATGATGGAGGACCTCCGGATAGGCCTGGAGATGCCCCAAACATATGATTTTCTCAACATAGAACATCAGGGGTTTAAATCAACCCTTGAAACAGAAGGAGATTAGTCTCTTTCTGAAAAGGTCCAAAATAGATATGTTTGGGTGTTTGGAAACTAGATATGTTACCTCCATCTATGATAACTCAGGCAACAAAGTTACTAACCCTGATCTTATTGAGTTCTTTACTGGGCTAATGGGTGATTCTACCCCTGAGCTGCCTTGCCCGAATTCTGAGGTTATCAAGTAAGGGCCCTTCTTCTCACACTCTCAGAAGCTTGAACTCATACAAGAAGTAACAGACCAGGAAATCTTAAGTGTAATGAAAAGTATGCCATCAGAGAAATCTCCTGGGGTTGATGGTTTTCCTGTGGAATTCTACAGAAGTCAATGGACTATTATCAAAGATGATGTCTTCCTTGTTGTGAAAGTGTTTTTCAGATCTGGTAAGCTTCTAAGAGAATTTAGTTGCACTACAGTTACTTTCATCCCCAAATGTTTCAACCTTTCCATGGTAAAAGATTTCAGACCAATAGCCTGCTGTACCACTTTCTATAAGTTGCTTACCAAAACCCTGACTAATAGGATAAAAAAGGTTATTGATACACTCATAGAGCCATCACAATCAGCATTCATAGAGTGTAGAAGCATCATAGACAATATCTTATTTAGCCATGAGTTATTCAAATTGTACTTAAGGAAAGGATTATCCCCAAGATGTGTACTGAAAGTTGATCTCAGGAAAGCATATGACTTCATAGAATGGTTTTCCCTTAAGAGTAGTTTAGCTGAGTTGGGGTCCCCATTGAATTTTATCAACTGGATTATGGAATGTGTTTGCTCTGTTTCTTATTCACTAATCTTGAATGGGGGGCTTACAAAACTTTTCCAAGGAAAAAGAGGGATAAAACAAGGTGATCCTATGTCACCTTATTTGTTTGTTATAGCTATGGAATATCTGAATAGGGAATTGAAATGCCTAGACTAGAAGAAAGGGTTTCAATACCACCCTAGGTGCAAACAACTTGATATAAAGCACATATGTTTTGCATTTGACCTTCTTCTGTTTTGTAAAGATAATATTAACTCTGTAACAATACTCCATTAAGATTTCCTAAAATTCTCAAAAGCCACAAGGTTACAAGCCAATATTGACAAGAGCTCAATCTATTTTTCTGGAACCAAACCTCAGGTCAAGCAGAACATCTTGAAATTTTTGGGCTATACTGAAGGTGAATTGCCCTTTAAATATCTAGGGGTGCCATTTTCCTTAAAAAAGCTTACAATCGACCAGTGCCAACCACTTTTGGATAGAATAGTGGAAAAAAATAAAATGCTGGAGTGCTAAATTACTATCATATGCTGGTAGATTACAACTGATTAAATCGGTTATCTTTGGCATACAAACTTATTGGGCTCAGATCTTCCTACTGCCTAAAAGAATCATTAAGGTAATCACAGGCCTCTGTAGAGTGTTTTTGTGGACAAGATCCATTCTGACTTCAAAGAAGGAACTTTTTGCTTGGGAAAAAATTTGTCTTCCAGAATCAGCAGATGGTTTAAATGTTTCGAATATATATCTCTGGAATAAAGCTACTATCATAAAACAACTTTTGGGTATTATCTGAAAAGAAGGATGGTTTATGGATAAAATAGGTGCATACCTATTATTTGAAGGCTGAAAATGTTGAATCCTGTAACGGTCCAAAAAATGCCTCAGGGGCAATTAGGAAAATTATCAAGGCACAGAAGTATGTTATGGAGGCCCCAGGACTACAAAGGGACTTGGAGGTTAGATTAAGAGCATGTGTCACAGGAGAGTCATTCACAATAAAGAAGATGTACAATGCTTTAACTCCCCAGCTCCCCAAAGTTCCGTGGGAAAGTATTATATTATAGCATTCAGTACACCCCAGACATTGCTTCATTCTTTGGTTAGCTTTGCTGAACAGACTTTCTACAATTGAGAGACTAAAAAAGTTTGGAATTTAAGTGCCAAAAATATGTGTGTTGTGTGGAACTGCTGATGAAAGACATGGCCATCTATTTCTTGATTGCAGTATCACCAAACACTTATGGAGGAGGTTGCTGAATTGGCTAGGTATACAGAAAAATATAGGTAGTTGGAATCAAGAGACAGAGTGGGTATCCAGACAAGCTAAAGGAAAGTCTACACAAGGTGTTATCTTATTTAGTGTATTTGCAATGATGGTCAACATCATATGGAGAAGAAGAAATAGCATCAGATTATAGAAGGGCAAATATGAAGAGGAAAAGGTCTGCAGTGAGATAGCAATCCACATTCATATACAAAGTCAAAGGCATCGAAGATGGGAAATGATACTCCAACAAGCTGTTGCAACACCATGAAGCTAGATTGATGATTTCTTACTACTTTTGATTTGAAAATGTAATATGAGGCTTTATGATTATCAATACTACTGAGTAGCGTCCCTGCATGTTAGGAAGGGCAAAGCTAGTACAGGCTTTTAGTCAAAAATGAGAAAATAGGGAGTCAGGCCCTGTTTTGGTTTGTAAACCCATATTTTGGTGAAATAAAATGTTTTATTTACCACAAAAAAATATGTCATAGCATTTGAATAGCTATAAAACTGCCATCTTAAGGGAATACAAAAATGTATCTTTTTTCTAAATAAATTAAATTTTTAAGATCATTCAAATGGTCCTAACTTATTAATGTCATCCCCTAAATATCTGCCAAATGGACCTACATGTACAACCTAATATATGTGTCCAAATGGCAAAGTCACAGGAGAAAATTGAAGGAAAGGTGTCTTTTAAGTCTTGAATGAAGGATTGGTGACATTGACCAACAGATAGGGTCAAACATCATTAGGAAACTTGATTAAGTTAATTGTGAACTTGATTAATATTTTCAAAACTTTCTAATCTTTTTAAAAATACAAATCAACCTAACCCACACCCCTCTTCAATCCAAATCAACCACTCTCCTCTCTCTCGACAACTTCTCTCAACTCTCTTCCAACCAACAATTCTGCAAAATTTCTCCCTTCAACCCCCGACAACTTCTACCTCTGATGACAAATAGTTGGACTTCGAATTGCCCTCTTTTGTCTCTTCAACCCCCGACGACTTCTATCTCCGGCTATAAATAGTTGGGTTTCGAGTTACCCTCTTCAATTCAAATCAACCTGTCTCTTATCCCTCTCTCGACAACTTCTCTCAACTCTCTCCCAACCAATTGTTCTGCAAATTTCTCATTTCAATCCTCGGCGACTTCAACATCCGACTATAAATAGTTGGTCTTTGAATTCTTTTTCGACTTCAACCTTCAATCGATGTGATAGCCTTGCTCTCTGGCTACAACAACTTTGAATTCTTCATCGTTCCTTTTCTTCTTTCACAGGTAAAAATTTGTGGCCTTTTTGGTTTTGAAGAAAACGAGGAACTTGAGCCAACTTCTCTTATAGTATTGGTTAATAATTTCAATATTTGTTGCATTAATTTGAAATGTAATCTGAATAAAACACTAATTTCTGGTATTTGTTCTATTCTCTTTACGAAGTAAATTATGATATTTTGTTGTTTGTTGCATTTTTTTGAATCTTGATTTTTACTTTTTATATTTATAAAAATAAAACGACAATTTGGGTTGATTTGTTCTGTTCTTGTTCTGAGTAAAAATGGTGAAATTGCTATTTTTTGGTTGAAAAAAATTGTGCTACTATTTTTTGTTTCCTCCGACAAATTACCCATCTGGTGCAACATATTAACTATCTGATGCAACAGATTTATCATATGATGCAACAGATCAACCATCTGATGCACCAGAGGAACCATCAGATTACAATTCTAATGTAACAGATTAATAATTTGATGCAATAGATTATTTATTTGATGCAACAGCTTTACCATATGTTGCAACAGATTAAGCATCGAATAAAAAATCTGATACAACTAATTAACCATCTGGTGCAATGGAAGAACCATCATATTAATAATCTAATATAATAGATGAACCTCCTGTTGGATAAAATCCTTTCAACTCTTCTTACAGGAAATGTCCAAGATTTGATTTTTTCAATTGATCAGTCATCTTCCACGGTAGAAAATCCTATGTTGGAAGAAATCTAAACAATATTGACCATTGATAACTGTTCCAATAGATCACTCATGTGTTGCAACAGATGTGTGACCTGTTGCATAGAACATTCATCTTTCTCAACAGATGAGTGACATATTTTATATTGTATTGTTGCAATAGATAACTCAGCCGTTGCTCTAGGTTAGTTAACTGCTCTGACAGATCACTCATATGCTGCAACAGATGTGTGATCTGTTGCACAAACCATTCATCTTTCTCAACAGATAAGTTATATGTTTTGTATTTTTTCCATAGATTACTCAGCTGTTGCTATGGATTATTTAACTATTGCAACAGATCACTTATATGTTGCAACAGATGATGTCACAATAGTTGTGTGATCTGTTGCATAGACCATTCCTCTATCTTAAAAAATGAGTGATATGTTTTGTATTGTTGCAATAGATTACTCATATGCTGCAATAGTTTGGTTATATGCTGCAACAAATATACTACCTGGTGTAACAGATCGGTGATCTGTTTCAACTGTTATTTTACTATTTTTCTTGTTTGATTTACTATTATCCTCTTTTAACGATGCATTAATCAACAATAATATATTATTTTATGTTTTTATTAATTTTAGATAATATGGTTCTCGAAAGAATAGAAACCAAATCAAGTCCAAGTAAAGGAACAAGTAAAGCAGCTAGGCTACATCCACCACTCTATGAGCTTGCTTTACAAGAATTATCTCAATCAGAAGCAGAGTATGATGAACACGGGGAGGAGGAATGTTTCAAAAGAGATGATGCAAATACTAATAGCCGTTCCACCGAAGAGTTGGTCAAAGCCTTCAGCATTGATCGTTATCCTGTGAGAATGCAGTGCGATAGTGCCGCAGATTTAACGGGTGATTTCGTGGTTAAGTCAGCCATGGAAAAATCTTTCAAAGCCTTCAGAAAAATACTTCGAGAACAAAAATGGGATACTTATTTCAGGGACAGCTGCTTTGGGAAATATGTTGATTTGCCGGAGGACAACAATGCTCGTTTCCAAATGAAAATGGTATATGAACTTCTCAAGCGTAGGTTTATGTATGAAAACAAAGATAAGATGGATGAGGTGTGGATAAATTACTATGGCATGCCTATTTGTTTTGGTTGGATGGAGTTTGCCAAAGTTACTGGACTAAAATGTTATCCTCCTTCTCAAGTTATATCTATTCTAACCTAAAAAAAAGTATCCCACACACCCAAAAAGGGAAAAGGCAAGTCGTGTGATCATGATGACCTGGTGTCCATTGTTGGTCCAAGCTTCAAAAACAAAAATTTGATAGAAGAATTGAAAGGTAAAGGACTTTCAAAGAAGCACAAGCAGTCATTATGCTTGGTTTGGTTTGTACATAATATTCTTTGGGCGAGAGACATTAACAACAACATAAGCCTCGGTTTAATAAAGCTCTCCGAGGATCTTGAGGCGTTTAACAACTATCTTTGGGGGTATAAAAGCTTCAAAATGACTGTCAAATATTTATTGACTCCGTTAGCTCCAAAGACAGTCAACTTATATGGTTTTCCATGGGCTTTCATGGTAAATGTTTCTTTCTTCTATTATGATATCATTCATATTTTTCACTCAATAATGGTTTTGATTTATTGGCGTTATTTTATAGGCTTTGGCGTTTGAAGCCATTCCTTATTTGAGACAACAAGTGAGCTACCAGGAAGGAGTTTACTGTCCAAGAATCTTGAGATAGTTGTCGGTCAAAACTAATAAAAATACAAAATTTCTTGATCTCTTCAACCCCCCGAAGGATGCAGTAAGTATAATTATGATTAATTTTTTCTTTTAATTAATAATTTTTTTTGAATGATCTAATCATCATTCTAATATATGTAATGATTTATATTAGATTGTGCATTCGTCGTTAATTCCGACCAATCGAGAGTTGAAGATGTCATTTTTTTTACTTTACGGTCTGTGAAAACTTTATCGGACCCTAAGGTCATCGACAAAATAAAAATGGAATTGTTTAGAGCAATAACCATTAGAAGAAAAATAATTTTGGAGTGTGGGCTTGTTGTTATTGATGGTCTTAGTGGTAATGGAGCTATTGGTGGTGGTAGTGGTGCTGCTGTTGGTGCAAATGATACTGCTCTTATAGTATTTAAAGTAAACCATTATGAGTATGATCATATTGGTTATACATATTTTTCCTCTCCAAGCGAATGTTCTGCATGCAAATGTCAAGAGTGCAGGGCGAAACCTGATGTAGTGATTAATGCTATTAATGCATTAAATGCTTCTATAAAGGAATTGACATCTAAGAGGGGTCTCATTCCATCAAAGAGGATTTTATTTCCATATGCTCCATTAGAGATTAGGGCTAAGAGGAGAAGGAGAGTGATTTCTAGGGCATTATCAAGCATCCAAAAAAGCAAAATTGCAACTCCTCTGTCTGTGTGTTGCATTGAGCAACATACAATATCCAAAGGAGAGCAACACAAGTTGAAGAATGTGAATATATTATATGTCTTCCAACTGACAAAAAAATAGACTCATATCTGTTTCAATAGGTGACACATCTGCTGAAAATTATCAAACAGATATATAAATTTGTTGCA
>NW_025841933.1:0-5049 GCF_002878395.1 Capsicum annuum
CCCAAGATTGCATGCCAGACTCACTGAAACCAGGTGGAGGTGATTTGTATTGGACCCCTACTATGCAAATAAGCAATGGGTATGTGAGTTCTACACTAACCTTAATGTAGTGTCCCTCACAAAACCAGTAATGATGATCTGGGGTAAGCAGGTGAACTTTGGAGCAGAGCGGATCAATAAGGTGTATGGGATCCTAGATGCTAACATAGAGTAGTTCCATACAAAAGCATGTGAACTAGGGACCTGGATGGCAAAAATTTTATATCCTAACAAAGAGGTTCCCTAGGCCATCACAAAGAGAGACATTTTAATGAATGATTTCACAGTTGAGGCTAGGCTTTGGCAGACTATCATCTATAGCAGAGTATTGCTATGCACTCATATGACCATTGTCATAGATGAGCTTGTATGTTGGCTTGTATCCTATCTGGCATTTCTTTAGATATGGACAAGATTGTGATCTCAGAGTGGCGGTACTTTAAGAACCATGGAGGTACACATCTTTTCTTCCTATCCCTTATTACTGAGCTATGTAAGAGAGCACAGGTGAAAGAGTATGCTGTAGATATATGGGTGCTCCCAGGCCTTCTTATCTTCTTACTAAAATTTTGAGGTTAGGGTGCCCTATGCCAGAGTAAGAAAAGAAAGGAGGACTCAGGTAAGTCCACCCAGGAGGACACAGACTCCTGTAAACCTTCGCTAGCCAATCCTTTTGATGAAATCTCTGGTCAAATATAGGTGGTCAGGGAGCTATTATCTATATTGCTTCAGGGGCCGAGAGAGTCCTCTACTGCTCGTCACTCACATGTAGCTCAATCTAATTATGAGATATACCAGGAGAAACAAAAAAAGCAAGGAGCCATAATTTCCAGCTTAGAGAGAGCCTATTCGGCCTTAGCTGTATCACAAAGGGACCTCAAGGAGTCATATGAGAAGATGGTGAAGAAAGGAAAGAAGAGAGATAAATTCTCTAGAATGCTGTGGAAAGGGGTAAAGGGCATCTTGAAGGTGCTCAAACCTAATAATTGACTACCTTCGCTAAGGTTGGACAGTGACGATGAGGTCCATGCCAAGTGGTCAGCTGGTGATGCTGGTGGTGGTAGTGCAGAGTCAGTGGGAGAGAGTAGCTCCTGATGCAGATTTAGCGAGACCTCTTTTATTCTTGCTTTATTGCACTTGCAGTGAGGATACTATTTTCCTTTTAGTTAGGCGTGCCCCCATATTTGTATTGTTTTGATGACGTGTTGCTGGATATTTCTTTTATTATGCATTTTGATGACATTCGAGATACTATTTTATTTTGTTTTGGGATGCCATATTTGGGCACTTTTATGGTACCTGCGTTTTCATGGATTATCATGTAGTTTTATGTTTAGTTTTTCTTTTCTACTTTAGTTTAATTTTGATTATGATGATGCATGATGAGCCTTGCCCTATAATAGATTGACTGACGACATTCTTAAGGGTAAAGCATTATGTTTTGGGTTTTGAGCCATAGATGCAGGGAAATTCTGAGTACCTGTGGCATTGTAAATTTGGGGTCCCAATGTGCACCATTGGTGAAGTCTGAATAACCATATGTTTGGTTTGCCTATATTAAGCCAAAATGTGAGACTACGGCTTCGATTGTTGCCATGTTTAGCAAATTGTATGTGGTGCTAATGCAAAATAAAAAGCCCCCTCCGACAAAAAATTTCAAAAATCAAGGGCATGGACGTGAGAAACTTGGTAACAAATCTTTTTCTCTCTTTGTGGCTCAACAAATTTTTGACTTGTGAATAGTGATAAATACTCCTATTTAGTCTTTTATGGGAGGGGCAATTGAGCCTCCTTGGCAAATTTTGCATGCCATGTGTGCTGAGATATTTGCATTCATCTCTTGTACACTTGTGTTATCTTTAACTTGGCTCGTTAGTCTCTCAAGGCTAATTTTTATTGTATTCGGTTGGAGAAATCATCTTAGGCCATCCTTATGATTTTAGAAGCCACTTTATCCTAAAAATCCTACCCAAGCATAAAATCAATCCCTAGTTACCCACTCTGAGCCTTTAGACCTTTCTTTGGCAAATACATTATCAGCTATGAACCATTCTTTTTATCCCTCTTTTGAACCATACCCTCCTTGATCTTGAAAATGCAACTTGAGGCTAAAAGCTTAAGTTGGGGGTGGTGAAGATTGATGGAAATAAGTGTAGGTTCATGAAGTTGTAAGTGAAATACCTAAATGCCTAGACATTGAAAACAAATGAATAGAAAAAGCGAGGATCCAACACAGGAATGAATTGCACAAAAGTTGTAAGAAAAAGAAATGAAAGAAAGTATGCGAACAAAGGAAGCAAATGTAGGCATATGAAAAGAGAGAAAACACAGAGGAGTGGCCTATAGTAAAAAGGTGGATTAAATAAGTGTGATGTAGATGCTCAAGGAAGGGTATAGCCATGTTTTTCTCAAATGATATCCTACCCTAATCCGAACCTACATTACAAGCTCAAAAAGTCCTTTAAGATCTTCAACCATTTACTTTCTTTATAGTGGCAATTGAAAATAGGGGCAACCCTATGGTATGCCACTTATTAACATAGAGAGTTCCTTTGTGAGGGAGGGAGTTTATGCACTTAAATTCCTTATTGCATTTATGGTAGCTTGGTGTGTGGAATTTGTTTTCTTCTGAGGAGTCATGTGAACAAGTTCAGGTGGGTGATTTTTTCACCTTTTGAGCAATGAGGCAAATAAAGTATAGCTTAGTTTTGGTCAAAAGGGAGTCACTTATGGAGTATTGGTTGTTGTTGTTTGGTTTATCTTTGAAGTCTTATGCATCCTTAGATATGTCATTCCAGGATGAGGGGTGTAGTGAAAATTGCATAGCCCGTGTACAATGAGCTATTTGTGGTAGTGACTAAGCTTGAATTCATTGTGATCTTTGAGGCATGAAGTTTGAGCATAGATAATTATTGTCTCATGGTAAGAGGTAGTGTTTCTTGAGGACAAGCAAAACCATTAAGTTGGGGTGTTGATGAGTGGTGATTTTATCACTCATTTGCACTCAATAGTCGTGCACATTTCCATGTTTTGAATGAATAAATAAGACATAATTGTGAATGAATGCACTTATATTCATATTTTGTATGCACATAGTTGATGAGATACAAAGATGTGGATTGGATCTTAAAATGTTCAAAAGAAATCAAGAAAGTGCTGCTAAAGACTTGGAGCAGGACATAGCCTTAGGTACCGCGGTCACAGACTGAGGACTGCGATTGTAAAAGTCAAGCAAGTCAACAATGCATGATCGCGTGAGTCTAGCATGGTCTTGGTACCGCGGTCGTGGCCAATTTTGTGTGATCACGACATGGCAGAAAAATGCAGCCCAAGGGCAGAACTTTAATTGTACGTGGCTGATCCAAATTTGACAAAAAGAAGAGTCAAACCCTATAATTTATCATATTCCATCTTCCCCAGTTTTGAACATTGTTCTAGGGTTTGTAGCCTCCATTTCTGGAGAAGAAAATATTGTATAAATTTTGGGTGAAGAATATTTTGGAGTCACTTCCAAGTGAAGAAATAGTGAACTCCCATTGAAGATTTGTTGGATCGCATATTTTGAAGTAAAATTCACTTAGATTTTCTCAAATTATATCAATGAAGATTTTGGGTAAAATCTTTACTTATTTACCTTATGAGTAACTAGTTTTTCCTCTTGGAATTATGCTAGAATAGGGTGTAAATATGGGTGAGATGTGATTTGTATATGCATTTACTAGTTTGTGATGTTGGATTCTACTATTGCTTGAGTAACTTGGTTGGGATTTGTGGGTGAAAGCCTCAAATACCCAAATAGGGTTGATGGATGAAACTTTCAAGCTCTTGAAAGCTCAAACCATCCTTGAAAAAGGGGTTTGGGTGAACTTTAGGAACCCACATCATCCTTGAAAGAGGAATGATGGAACCAAGGCAATAATAGACAATTTATAAGCATGGTTGACTAGTTTTCACTATCTTAGATATAAGGATGATTTTGAAGTTGACTATATTTTGGGCACTATCCTAGAAATAGGGGAGTCTAATTAAGGTATTAGGTGGTTTTGATCTAAGCACTCGTTAGGTGCTCGAAAGGTCCAATGAGTGACACCTTTGGGGTTTAATTTGATGAACTTGCCTCGAGGATTTCCAACCTAGCCTACTACAACACCAACATTTAGAATTTGCATCAAACTAGCACACACTCATGTATAGTTTGCTCCTAGGAAAGCATAATCCCAAGATCCGTGCCTAATTGCCTAGACTCTAATTATTCGTATCATCAAATTTATACTAGAAAAACCCAAAAAGAATCATTAGTGTTGATACTTTTGTCACCCCCATTTTATCTCTTTGTACTATTGGTTTGAACTTAGTGAGTATCAGTTATTTTGAATTAACTCGATCGCCACTCATATTATTCCTTGTGGATACGATGCCGACTCTAAAGTTGGGTAAATATATTAACTACGACAGCCTTACATTTAAATTGACATATAAGTTGACCATTATTAGTACCTCCCATGAAAAGTGTGATGAGGTTCAGGTTGAAAGACAATCTTAGCCATAGATATTTTGAGGTCCTTCACATAATTGGAGAGATGGCTTATGAGTTAGCTTACCGTGAAATTTTGCTACTGTTCATCCATTTTTCCATTTTACTATGTTGTGGTGTTATATTCATGATATGTCTCATGTTCTTTGGTGGGATTCAGTTTAGTTAGATGAGATATTGACCTTTGTGAAAGAGCATGTTTTCATATTATCTAGGGATGTCAGGCGGTTACACTTTTGATAGATTCTAGTAGTTTAGGTTCAGTGGAGACACTGCGTAGTATTAAAGGCTACTTGGAAAACCAAGAGTGAGATGTAGGACTAGTATCTTCACCTATTTGAACCTTCAGGTAGATCCTAACTCTTTATTTTTATGGACAAAAGTTCTTCTACTACTAGATATTGTAATGAGCCTTTAGGTCATTTTCTGTATTTTTGCTTATTTTGCCATTTAGAGCTTTTCTATAGCTGCCCCAA
>NW_025841934.1:0-24177 GCF_002878395.1 Capsicum annuum
ATGTCTTGTGTGAAAATAATGAGATCACTCCTTGCACGACACCTAGTGAAGTGCAAGATGATGTGTTTAAAAGGAGATGTGGTGTGCTTAAGATTCACTTGTTACCTTATTCCTTGAAATCCAGTAAGAATATAGGGTTGAGTGAAGATTATGTTAACCATCCAATTATTGATAGTGGTCTCCTACTTTTAGAAAAGAATGATCAATTGGGTGATGATGAACTTGATATTCTTAAATGTTTATGAAACCCAATTAGTGATTGTTCTTGTGAAAATGGTTTTGGTTATGATCCCTTTTATGCTCGTGGTGATTTGACTCTACTTGAGGATTATTTCTTTAAAAGAGATGATGATGTTTGTTTAGAGATTCCATCAACTTCTTCCTTGTGTGTTTCCTATGTTGAGCATACTCATGGAAATAATTTTGAAACTATTAGTGAGTACATGCATAAGGACACCATAGTTGAAGTTGACTTGTGTGATACCTTTCTCTAGCCTCCTTTTTTCTTATAATATTTCCAATGGTAGTATAAAGGGTATGCTTAATTATGGGGATGACATCATAGGGGAAAGTGAGTTTAGCCGAAACCTATGTCCTTGGCTACTTCATCCATTTGGACCTAGTAACCTCTTGGGATATGGAGATTCTTATACATCCAACTTGATGCTTGGTCAAGATGACAAACAAGGTTTGATTATGAGTTTTGGTATCCTTCCCTATGATGTAAAGTATTTTTTGTGGATTTACAACCCACTTGACAGACCCAAGTTATGCATGAGGGAATTTCCAACAATGTTAAGTGTTCACTAAAGAAGAGGAGTAATAAAAGGAACCAAGAGAGTTCACCCTTGAGTGTTTACATTCTTGACCAAAGTATCACTACTTGTAGGTCAAATAGAGAGTTCCCTCTTAAAAACACTTTATATGAATTACATCCATATAATACCCTTCTTTGTGACTTGATTTTGATTAGGGACCCTTTTCTCAAAGGTGGATTCATGATTTAGGACCCAAGGGCAATCGAGTCATTACCTATTTGGGTTATTATTTATGAACTTGCATCCATATTTTACTCCCTTAAGCTTAAGTTGTGTATACCACAATTTATGGATGCCAAGTTGAATTCTTATTAGTATAAGAGTCCAAGGATGCTAAAGGCTTCTTGTCACCTTCATAGGGTTGGACAATTTGAAGTATCTTGTAGGACTCTTGGGACCATTCATAATATAATTAGTAGAAGAAAACAAATTTCTTGGGATAACTACTTGTCTTGGATTGATTTGATGCATAGTAGTTTCTCCCTTCTCCCTAATGGCATGGCTCTCTTGATGGAATACCTTCCTCGGGAAGTTGTTAGAAAAGAAGAGGTCCTATGTACTTGCAATGTTTTTTTCTCTCTTTGTGTGTTCCTACTTTATATACATATTTGATGACAATAGTGTCCTTAATGCCTTTCTCCATTACCTTTATGCATATGATGATATTGATAATCTTGTTGAATTTACATTGTATGTTGGCATGAATTGCCTAAAAGAAAGAATCATGGTATGCCTAAAATATTTGACTCCATCCTTGAGTGTATTGTATGCTAAAACTCTTGTGGTTGATGGCTTCCCTTTTGATAATAGCACCTTGAAGGAGACTTCCACTTTCAATTCCCTTCTATACTACCTCTTTGCTTATGATGATGTCCATTCTAATCTTAGATTTACCTTATTTGGAGGTAGGAGGTACGTTGAATGGTCTAATTGGTAGAGCAATAATGCTACAAGGATCACTCATATCCTTGACTCCGTAAAGACCTTGTGGACTTGTGAACTATTAGAGACACCACTATTGATGTGGTCTCCTAAAGAGATGAAGAAACAATTGTGTCTTTTGGCTCCTAAGAAGAAGGAATTCTTAACTTTGGGGATTGTTGATGCCATTATGACCTTTGTAGTTTAATTATCACTTGGGGATTTTCATAGCCACTCCTTTGAGACATTTGTACTAAGTTTTTCATGATTAAAACAAAGGATTCGTGATTATATTTCAAGTATGTACCACCTTGGCATGATGATGTTATTTGTCGTACTAACCCTAACCCTCATGCCATGAGGATGTGGTGCTTGTTTGTCCTTTATTTTGTTATGCAAGGTATGGATTCAATGTCAAATTCTTTTCAACAAGGGAAGTATAATACGAGCCAAACGTCCATCATAGTTTGTGATGAAATCATTAGAGGTCAACACATAAAGACTCAAGCTTTGGTCACCTCAAGGACACAAGAACATGTATAGAGGACCCGCTTTGTGCACACCATAAAGCAATTACATGTGTGGAAGGTTGTTTGGCGGATTACCTTTGATGTCTACCAGAGAATACAAGTGTTGAAGAATGAACCACCCACGGTTTTGGAGCATTACAGAATCACCCCTTCATTAGAGCCTTAACGTTCCAAGGTCGCCCCTTCATTAAGGGTGTTTTAGGGATTGAACATTTTGAAGTGTGAAGAAGAGTTTTAACACTCCAAACACTCCAAGGCCTCCCCTCTCATTAAGGGTGTTTTGGTCTTTTTCATTTTGTACTAGACTATAAATAGTCTCTTATTAGGTCATTTTCTTTTAGTTGATTATTGATATGGAATGAACATTGAAAGACTTTTCTCTCTTGTGAGAGTGTAACTAAGGCAAGTGCAGATTCACTTGTATTGAACTTTGTCTTAGAAATGAGGGTTATTGAGGTGAATTTATTGGATTTCCCACTTGGGTTCACATAAGATCTTGGTGTTTGTTATTACGATTCTTAGGCGTCTTAGCATTTGATACACGTTTTGGTTCTTATTGCTTGTAATCTTTTATGTCAAGTTATCTATCTTGCTTTTTGAAATTTGTTTTTTTAATTTCCTTAGTGTAGTTTTCATCATATTCTCTTGTTTTCATAATAGATCCCATATCACCACTTGGGAAATTGCACTTTAAAAACGATTAACGCGTCCCTCTATGCTCAAGGAACCTTTACCCTCAAGAATGGGTAAATTTTGAGCTTAAATGGTGCTAAAATCAACCCACCAATATTTTAGGAATTTTGGTAAGTTATAAAGGATTTAGTCATGAAATTAATGAAAACTTACCAAGAATTCAAAGAAAAAACTAGTAATTTAAGCTCGCAATCACCCCGGAATCTCCCACTAATGGTTCTCCCAGGTTTGCACACCTTTTAGGTTTCTACTCTCTTGAAAATGGGTGGAAAATATAGGAGAAAATGGGCTAATTAGGTCAACGAATGGTACCAGGTGTCTCTAAAGTGGACACAGGGCCACTTAAGCAGTCACCGCTTAAGCAGCCAAGTGTCCCATTCACGACACTAGCTATATCTGCATAATTAGCTTAAGCGATCTTCAGCCTCTTAAGCGTCCATAGCTTTAGTGGAAAATTCATCGCTTAAGCAGCCTCAGATGAGCGGGTGAGGTCACTTAAACAATTGGTTGGCCGTTTAATTAAGCAAACGCACAACTTAAGACTTATAATTTTTCCAAGTCTCCACCAACCTCGCGGGACTCATCCAAACTCACCTATATGCAAACAAACTATAGTAACTTATCAAATTCAATATTTTGGACTCAGTGGCATAGTCAAAATTTCCATCTAGTTCATTTCAATGTAAAATGGGTCCCACATCCAAGTGCCTTTTTTTCTTAACTTCCGTCCAATAGCCCAAAATGAGTCTAGAAGACTTAGGACCCAAACCAAAGGTCCATCTAGACTAAAATCGATGTTTTAGAGCTGTTTGGACTATCAAATTTAGCATATGAGGTTGTTTGATTGAAGTTTTCATCTGGTAGCCAATTTTTACCAGCAAAGACTTCAAAATAGAAAATTGGCTCTAAAAATCAAATGAACTACTTGGAAATTGAACTATCAGCTTCAGCAAGTCATAAATGACTTGGGCAGCTATAGGAAATATCTATACGGTGAAACTGAGATAAAATGTAAAAAATAACCAGAATGGTCAATACAAGATCCACTACTAAAAGAACTTTCGTCTACAGAAGTAAAGGGTTAAGATATATCTACTTCTAAAAAAACTTTCATTTGTGAAAGTAAAGGGTTAGGATATACCTAAAGCCGTGAACAGGCAGATATTGGGCCCATATATCACTCTCAATCTCCCAAGTAGACTCCTCTATTGGGTGGTTCCTCCACAGAACCTTAACTACTGGAATCTCTCAAGAGTGCAACTGCCTGACATTCTTGGCTAATATGAAAATAGGCTCCTCCACGAAGGTCAACTACTCATCTAACTGAACTATATGCCATTAAAGCACATGAGACTTATCATGAATATATCGCTGTAATATAGAAACATACAAAATCAAACAACAACAAAATATTGGGTATGGGAGTAAGGCTACCTCATATTCCACATCTACAACTATGCGAAGGATCTTAAAAGGTCCAATATATCTAGCGTTGATCTTGCCCTTTCTCCCAAACTTTATTACACTCTTCATGGGTGATATACAGAGATATATCCAGTCACCAACTCAAAATCTTAAGGTGAAAAGCCTATGATCTAAACAATCCTTCTGCCTACTCTTTGTTGACCTCAACCTATCCTGAATAACCCAAACCCTGTCCAACGACTCCTAAAGTAAGTTAGTATGGGGTCTAATCTTAGAGGTCTCAAACTATCTATTTGGAGAACAAAAATGCCTACCATAGAAAGCCTCAAATGATGCCACCTTAATACTTGAATGGTAGTTATTATTATACATGAACTCTGTCAAAGCTAAGTGTTGCTCCCACTAACATCCAAAATCCATAGCAAAGGCTCGAAGCATATCGTCAAGAACCTAAATAGTCTACTTTGACTGGCCATTATTCTGAGGGTGGAAGGATGTGCTAAGATCCACCTAAGTTCCTAACTCCTCCTAAAAAACTCTCAAATATCTAAAAGTGAACATTGATCCCCGATCTGAGATGATAGATATAGGCACACCATGAAAATAGACTACTTCCCAAACATAGATACTAGCTAACCTCTTGGCACTGAAGGACATTTGAATAGGAATGAAATATGTTAGTTTGGTCAATCGATCTACAATGACCCAAATACCATCGGAACCATTGGAGGTATGAGGCAATTGATAATGCTCAACGTACATATTAATTTAAGGGCAAGGCAGTCGTCATCAATATATTTATCCAATTTTGGAGTTGAGGTCCAATCCACGAGGAACAATGTAAGTGGAGACTAAATTAGTTTGAAATGATAGATACTAACCGATGTTGGGTGTATTTATGCATTCTAGTGTCACTATTCTAGTCTTTTTAGCCTTGTTTTGAGGATGATTCGTATGCTATATGGGTTGATAATGAGGTAAATGTGCATCTAAGTGTCAAAGTACGTGATTACACTATTCAAACTGAATTCCAAAAAATTTTGTGCTTAATTGAGTTATTTAGAGTTGAATCGAGAAAACTAACGTCACTAGCTTGAGCTAGTTGTGTGTCTAGTTGGTTTCGTTGGATTCTATCATGTTAAAGGAGTTATAAATGGTTTAAATATGTAATTATGAGTGTAATAACTTGTTGGTAATGTGAAAAGTTCAATTTGATTAAGTGTAGAGCTGGAACGATAAGTGAAGATTAACATGAACTAGCCTAGTCTTAGTTCTTGATCGTCATGAATATTGTGTTGTGATTGTCAATAATTCGTGGAGTGTGATTATGTAAGAAGATTTGTGAGATGAATATGATGATATTTTGATGTGGAATAATCTGGAAATTAAAGGGAAACAACACCCAAAGGCATGGATAAACAGAGGAGCACCCAACACTTAGTCAAAATTTTGGAAGCAACTTCAAGAGAGGGCATGTAGATAAGCCCGCGGCACCATAGCTGGAGCAAGGCTCTACAGCAGGCTTATCCCCCTCTAGATCGGTGCTCTATAGAAGTATTAGCCTCATTTGGAGCATTGCTCTCCCCAGGGCGATGCCCACTCTACTTCCATGCTCAAATTAATGCAATTCTTGACCTACACGGATTACGATTGCATCTTATATTATAAATACATGTGTCACATTTTATTACACATCTTTGGGACATCTTGGAACATCAAGGAGCTGCTACTACATGTATTTTTTAGGTTTTACATTATTTTTTTTAGCTTTCTTTTAGATTATATCATGTATTCAACCTTTTGGGTCATGATTATGACTATGAGTGGTTGGAAACCTCTTTCCGGAGTTAAAGCCAAGAATATAAGTACTATTGTTTTGAGTAAAATTTGTTTAATTTGATTATCATTATTAGTTGTGTGTTTATCTTTGATTGAAGTATTTGATAGATTGATCACCCAAAAAATATATCAAATATCTATCTTTTGATCTCGGGAGAGGGAATAGGTAGATAGAACATGGAGATGAACAAAGTATGGTTCTTATTTCTTTATAAAATAAGGAATTTGAATTAGTGTCTAGGATGATAGCTTTAAAATACTTAATTGTATGCCTTACTTGATTCACCATAGGATGATAGCTTTAAAATACTTAATTGTATTATTGCATCCCCGTTCAACGATATAGTTGTAATGTCCAAATTAGGTAAACGGTTAAAGATAGGGAGACCATGATCATGCAATTAACCCTACGAATCAACAACCAAGATAAGCAAGTTAATGAATGAAATTAAATAACATAGTATGATTGTTTGAAGTGCTTTAACCCTAGGCTTTAATCTATTGATTGTTTCAGGACTTTTACTTTTCGCGTCGTTACTTTACCTTCAGTTACAAATTACAAACTCTCTTTTAGTTACGCTTGCACCAATTGAATCTAAAGTGTGAACAAGAATAGAATCGTTGTTGAATCAAGTCCCTGTGGGATCGATACTTGGCTTTCATTAGGCCACTTTACTACTTGATAGACTACGTACACTTGCGTGTGCGCTTGGGCGTTGTCGCTAGCTAAATTCAAACCAATAGTACAAAAGAATAAAAATTGGGGGTTTGAAAGATATCACACTTAATATTTTTTTGGGGTTTTTTAGTACAAATTTGGGGCTATGAAACTTAGAGTTTACACAATTAGACACGGATCTAGGGATTATTCTTTCCTAGGGGCAAAATATGCATGGAGACATGATACTTCGGTGCATGTTCTAATTGATAATGATGTGGTAGGCTAGGTTGTAAGTCCTTGGGGCTAGTTTATCAACATAGCCTCAAAGATTTCACTCATTGACTCTTTCAGGTACCTAACGAGTGTATCCCCAATGCCTCAATTAGGCATCCCTATTTCTAGGAAGATACCCAAGGAATAGTCAACTTCACAATCACTCTTATGTCTAAGATAGTGAATTTTAGCAAACTATGCCAACAATTGTTACTATTGCTTTGGTTTCCACATCCCTCTTTCAAGGATGATGTTGGTACCTAATATTCACCCAAAGCCTTCTTTCAAAGATAGATTGAGCTTTCAAGAGCTTGGAATTTTCACCCACAAACCCATTTAAGTATTTGGGGTTTTCACCCATAAATCCCAACCAATTTAATCAAGCAATAATAGAACCCATCAATCAACACATTAACATATGCACAAATAAATCACAACCCACATACAAATACACATTAATTCAACATAATCACAAGGTTGGAGAAATTAGCTACTCATGAAATGAAAGAGAAGAAATCTACCTAACAATTCATTCATGGCATCCATAATAAAGAAAGGTATAGATAATCTTCAGTTCGACCCTTCAATTTCACCAATTTCTACTTGAAATACCAAATAAAAAATAAAGAGGAATGACTTTTCCCCCAATTCTAGGGTTTCACTAATGTCAAGATTTCAAATCTCTTTTTCTTGCAAAAAGTCCATGGGGAAAATAATTTTGGGTCTTTTATAGGAATTTGAATCGATTGTCCCATTAGACCGAAATGCCCTTGCTCATTAATCCTGCTAGGCCTCTTCGCATAGATTTATTGCAACTGCAGCTACTGCGACCACAGTCAAATCTACATAGTCACGACTGAGTGACCTTCTTGACTGGCTACGATTGCGATCCTTACACCGTGATCGCGGTAACTGAGGATGTGTTTGCTCCAGGTCTCCAGTTGCACTCCTTTGTTTTCATTTGACCCCTTCTTAGCTCTAATACACACCTTTTCATTTCATCAACTATATGTCTGCAAAATGTGGATATTAGTGAATTTAATCACAATTATGTCTCCTTTATTCGTTCAAAACATGGTAGCGTAAACGAATAATGAGTGCAAATGAGTGGTGAACTTACCACTCATCAACACCCCCAACTTAGAGCTTTTCTTGTGCTCAAGAACACTACCTCTTATCATGAGACACTACACATTTATGCCCTAAATATCATAATGACTTCAAGCTTAGTCACTACCACAAGTATCTCCTTGCACATGGGCCAAGCTATTTTCACGGCACCCCTCATCATAAAATGTGATATTCAAGGATTCAAAGGACTTCAAAAAGTAAAAAAGAAATAACTACCAATATTTTATATGTGACTCACGTTTGACCAAACCCAAGCGATACTCTTTCTGCCTCATTCCTCGAATGGTGACAAAATCACCCACCTCAACTCATTCACTTGCCTCCTCACAAGAAAGAAAATTTCACACACCAAGCTACCAAACATGCAACAAGAAATTTAAGTGCAAAAAATCTCTCCCTCACAAAATAACTCTCTATGTTAACAAGTGTCATACCATAGGCTTGCTCCTATTTTCTATCGGCACTACACAGAAAGCAAATGGTTGAAACTCTCAAAGGTTTTTTTGATCTTTTAATATAGGTTTAGGTTAGGGTAGGATATTATTTTAGGAACACCACAGTTACACCTTTCTTGAACATCTAAATCTCACTATTAATCCACTTTTGACTATGGGCCACTTACACCGCGATCGCGGTAAATGAGTATGCACCCAACCATAGCAAAATCCATATCCATTAAATAAGCAAAGTATGAAAAGATGTCCATGATATGAAATGAATCCTCCAGAGTATGAAAGCTCACCACTGCAATCCAATAGTTGATCCCGAATTCAATTACTAAGAAAAAAGAGTAGATTTGTAGGTTCCTGCATCGCGTGGGGATACAGCCACCCGAAGGTGGGTTAGCAGGTGAATGCTAGCAAGTATTTACGATAAGGATAAAGTAATGCCAAACTTTATAACCAATTAAACCAACCATATGCATACACATCCATATATATATATATTTATATATATATTTATATATAGTCCATGCAAAGAAAGAGAACCAGTTTAGCATGTAGCTAAAACCATTAACTTGGGTATGTGTAGCCTAACCATCCTACAACCACCCACGTGCTATATGGGTCCAGTGTAATACCTTAAATGGGCCCCAATGCATGTAGCCGCATGAATAGAAGATACCATAGGAGTAGGGGATTCCCAAGAACCCATCAATCTCCATGATACCTATATACAAGTGTAACTTTGGGGATTCCCATGTACCCCATATGGTCACCATGACCAATCCTCCTGTCAAAAAACATGAGTTTCCAATGTCTGTCCATTGGACTCATACCTTCATGATTAGCTATCACATCCTGCCATTATTTACCAATTAAAACCATTTCCATATAACTAAACCACCATTCCATTTATTATTAACCAAGGGAATAAGTAGTGGTATCATCATACTGACTATAGCTTGAAAGAAATATCCTTAGCCAACCTTTTAAGAATAAGGGATTCCCATGTACCCATAGATTACATCATTAATTAGCTTGAGGGATTCCAATGTACCCTACAAGTATGTTTATTTCTTAGTTTGCTTAGGGGATTCCCTTGTATCCCACAAGGATGTTCAATTAACCATAACCATGACCACCAATACCTTACCATTTAACCATTCCAACCTATTAAACCATTTATACCATTTAGGGAACAATTACAAAGCTATACCATTTAATAGTTCCATTATAAGTCCAACAATATAGTAAAAGCATTCTCGTAGGCATTTTATCAAACACATTGGGGGCATAGTGTTTCCAAAGCCAAAATCATGTACCAATTAACCATTCCCATGCAACCAAGTGTTCAAACCATCATTATAATATGGAAACCACAAGTAAAGTACATGGGAAAACCATAACCAATCATTAGAATCAAAACCCCGAACATATGTTTGAAAACCCAAAACCCTAAAATAATTATGCCATAAAAAAAATCATAAAACATGCCTTTAGTTGGAACTAACAATGAGGGAGGAGTAACTTTTCTTAGATTACGAAGAAGATGAAGAGAAATCACTCTTACAAGTCTAAATTTGATCCTATTGATGAAACCTTAGCATTCTTAGACCCAAGAGACTTTGAGAGAGTTTATAAGTGTTTAAGTGATTGCAAATAGGTTAAATGAAGCCCCAAAATATGTTTTAAGTCATGGGGTCCCAAGAAGTTATAAGGGGAAATGTCCTGATTACCCCTAACTTAAACTGCATAAAATCCCTGTAGAAGGGTACGGCTTCACCACATAATCTGTACCCTATGGTACGATTGGTACCCACCACTCGTATCCCAACCAGAACCTCAACCCACCACACTAACCAACCTACGACTCCAAAGTCCCAGTCGTACCTAATCATATGTTTGGTACCCATAAACTGTATCTATTTCACAAACCAAAACCCAACCTTCTGACACTGGAAAAGATATGATTGGCAATTTACCACTCGTACCGCAAGGTATGACTCGTATTCCCCAACCATACCTTGGACAAAAACCAACCCAACCACAAAGTCTAAGTACGACCAAGACAAACCAAACTATATCACAATATATGACTAGTACCCCAAGTCGTATGATGTCCAGTGAGTCCAAAACCTAAGAAATTTTCTAAGGACCAGAACCCAAGGTGTTTCAGTCTCCACCTCTAGGATCATTTGTCCCTGAACAACGAACAAGGTAGTACAAGCATGATTAACCCCTCTTAGATGCCTTTACTCTTTCCTTTAACAAATATGCAAAGAAATCAATATTTTATTTAATCAAAACCAAGAAATAAGAATTTCATAAAGAACACATACCTTCCGCATGAATATCCAGAACCCAAAACAAATGCAGCTACTTGTATTTCATGCCCTCTTCCGCTTCCCAAAGAACTTTTTCCACCTTAAGGTTCCTCCATAGAACCTTGACCAAGGCCACATCTTTTGTCCGCAACCGACGAACCTAATGATCCAAGATCTTAATCGGGATCTCTTCGTAAGACAAAGAATCTGAAATACCCAAACCTTCCAAAGGGATAACCAATGAAGGATCACCTACACATTTTCTCAACATAGATACATGGAACACCGAAAGAATAGAGCTCAAACTAGAAGGCAACTCCAATTCATAAGTAACATTACCAACCCTCCTTAAAACTATATAAGGACCAACATACCGAGGAATGAGCTTCTTTTTTTTCCTAAAATGCATTACTCCCTTCATGGGAGATACCTTTAGGAATACCTTATCCCAAACATTAAACTCTAAATCTCTATGTGTTACATCCGCATAGGACTTTTGGCTACTTTGGCCAGCCTTAAGCCTATCTCGAGTCACCTTTACCTTTTCCATAGCCTGAAAAACCAAATTTGGACCAAACATATCTGCCTCACCAACTTTGAACCGCCCAATAGGAGATCTACACCTCCTACCATACAACACCTTAAAAGGGGTCATTCCAACACTAGAATAATAGCTATTATTGTAAGTAAACTCTATAAGAGGTAGATGCTCAACCCAATTACCACCACAATCAGTAACACATGCACGATGTATGTCCTCCAATGTCTAAATAGTCCTTTTTGCTTGCCCATTCATCTGCGGATGGAAAGTAGTACTCAGACTAACCTTAGTCCCCAACTCTTCTTAAAATGTGTACCATGGTCAAAAATGATAGAAACAGGCACCCCATACAGCTTGACAATCTCATGAATATACAACCTCACATAATCCTCCACCTAAAAGGTAGTCCTCACTGGCAAAAAGTGAGAGAACTTTGTCATTCTATCCACGATGACCTAAATCAAATCAAAGTGGTTCCGAAACCAAGAATGACGGTAACAAAATCCATGTTGATCACTTTCCATTTCTATTTTCGCAATTCAATTTCCTGATACAATCCTTCGGGCGTTATGTGCTCAACCTTTACTTATTGGCACACCATACACTTGGCTACAAAGTTAGCCACATCCCTCTTCATACCATTCCACCAATACATCTCATTAAGGTCATGATATATTTTTGTCAAACCAGGATGAACAACATAGTGTAATTCATGTGCCTCAACCAATATCCTTCCATGAAAACCATTAACGTCAGAAACAAATAAACTCTCTTAATACCTCAAGGTACCATCACCACTAACCTTAAATACCAGCACCTTTTGGCCACCTACATCACCCTTAATTTTCATCAAGATAGGATCTAGCATTTGTTTCTCCTTGATCTCTGCACCAAGTGACGATCGAACCACTTTTTATACCATCATACCAATATTCTAGGAGTCCAAGAGACAAACTCTAAGATTAGCCAAGCTCTGAATATCCTTCCCCAACTCCCCTTTCTCCATATACATATAAGCTAAACTCCCCATGGATAACCTTCTAAGAGTACCAACAACAATATTAGCCTTACCGGGATGATAGTAAAGACTCATGTCATAGTCCTTGAGAAGCTCAAGCCATCTTCTCAGCTTGAGATTTAACTCTTTCTGCATAAATACATACTGAAGGCTCTTATGATCAGAAATGATATCCACGTGCACTCTATAAAAATAGTACAGCAAAATTTTAGCGCAAACAACATGGCTAACAATTCCAAGTCATGAGTAGGATAATTTTTCTCATGCACCTTCAACTGCCTAGAGGCATAGGCAATCACCTTACCATGCTGCATCAAAACACAACTAAGTCCCACTCGGGATGCATCACAGTAAACCACAAACCCCTCATTGCCCTTAGGAAAAGTCAAAATCAAAGATGAAGTTAGCTTATCCTTCATTTTCTCAAAACTACCCTTACAAGTATCCGACCAAGAGAACTTTACCTTTTTCTGAGTCAACTTTGTCAATGGGGCAGTTATTGTCGAGAAAATTTCCACAAACCTCCTATAATACCCAGTAAAACCCAAGAAGCTCTGAATGTCGATTGGAGTCATGGGTCTAGGCCACTTCTTTAACACCGTAACCTTTTGTGGATCCACCATGATCCCCTCATTAGAAATAATATGACCCAGAAAAGTGACAGCATTTAACCAGAATTCACATTTTGTGAACTTGGCATACAATTGTTGCTCCCTCAAGGTCTGCAGTACAACACGAAGGTAATTGGCACGATTTGCCTCACTCTTGGGATACACCAGGATGTCATCTATGAACACAATGACAAATAGATCCAAAAACTAGTGAAAACCCTATTCATTAAATCTGTAAATATTATTGGGGCATTGATCAATCTAAATGACATCACCAAGAACTCAAAGTGCCCATACCAAGTTTGAAAAGTTATCTTAGGGATGTCCACCTCCCAAATATTAAGCTGATGATACACAGACCGAAGATCTATCTTACAAAAGAATTTTACACCTTGCAATTGATCAAGCAAGTCATCTATCCTTGGAAGAGGATACTTGTTCTTAACCGTCAACTTACTCAACTTTCTATCATCAATGCACATTCGAAGGGAACCATCCTTCTTGTGCACGAATAAAACTTGTATACCCCATAAGGATACACTAGGATGGATGAAAACCTTATTTCGAAGATCCTTAAATTTCTTCTTGAGTTCCTTCAACTCAGCTGGAGCCATCCTATAACAAGGAATAGATATTGGATGAGTGTCCGAAAACAAGTCCACTTACAACCATCCATACCACTTTGTTGTTAACCACTACTTTGATCAGAGAACCTAAATTTCTTACCCTATTATTCCCTTATCTCATCCTACTTTTTTTTTCTACCTCTACCTATTGTATATAAACAATCAACCAAGAGATATTTATATCCTTGATCAGCAATGCAGTCTTGCCAAGGATTAACTCACAAGACAGCCTTGAGAAAAACTTTCTCATACTGGCCCTCATATCAGACACCATTTCTAAAGTATTCTTAGAAAACTAGTGAAACTTTAAGGCATACTCCTTGACTGATATATTCCCCTATTTTATATTAACAAATTCCTTCGTTTTTGCCTCCCTCAGTTCCTGAGAAATGAAACGGTCCAGAAATGCATTAGAAAAAGTCTCACACAAAGATGATTCCTCAACATCACCCCTTGCCCTATCCCATTCCTCGTACCATTGGTAGCCACATCCTTAAGATGATAAGCTACAAACTCAACCCCTTCCACTTTTGTGGCATGCATAATCCTGAAGATCTTTCTATCTCATCAAGAAAACACTGATGATTCTCCTCCACCTTAACACCAATAGATGTTGGAGGACTCATTTACATAAATTGGCCAACCCTTGTGGCCTCAGAGGATGGAAGATTAGATGCATCCCGCTCAGCCTGAAAAGCTACCAAATAATGATAATATGAATCAATTAACGAAACTTAGCATTCATTACATCATCCTGAGGAGGTTTAGAAGGAATCAGTAGAACTCCAAGGTTATCAAGGATAAGAACCCTATACCAAGTATGGATCCCCTGAGTAGCGTGTGTCCTATCAACATTTTCCCCAGTTGGGATAGAAGAGTTTTCATGAGCTTCAGATCATCGAGGCATAATCTAAAAAGTGAAAATAGGAATTAGAAAGGACCTTAGACCTTGCAGCTTAAAATAGAACACAAGAAAGAGAAATATTCCTAAGTGCCTTGTATCCCATCCCTTATGAGTGTGGCATGCTACATACCCCTAAAAGATACTCTACTCAACACAGCTTTGTGGACTCCTAATTGAACATGAACCTAAAGCTCTATTACCAACTTGACATGACCCAAACCAGGGCCTTGTCATAATGGGTATCTCAATTCTAAATAGGATTCGAGACCACCCTGATACCCAACCCAACCAACCAAACTCATACCCTGAGTTGGCTGAATTTCAAACATATAACAAGATAGTATATTTGTACAATTCCAGACTCTATGTTAGGTCTATAACTATGACCCACCCAAATAAGTCCACCCATCCAACACCTAACTATTAACCAATTACCAAACAAAAACCATGTACCAAAACCAAATGATAACCAAGTTCCTGTCCATAACATAACATAAGAGGATGGAACAATCGTAAATTTAACCAAATGGTATCAACCTCAATACCAATTCCAATACTAAGGCTCACACCACTACCGACACTGCATATTCAAACCCATAGTAGTCCTATAAATCCTCTAACCTAAAAAAACAATATTCGATTAGGACATGCGCCCAACCATAGTAAAATCCATATCCATAAAATAAGCAAAGTATGAAAAAATATCCATGATATGAAATGAATCCTCCAGAGTATGAAAGCTAACCACTGCAATCCAATAGTTGATCCCAAATTTGATTACTAAGAAAAAAGAGTAGATTGGTAGGTTCCTACATCGCTTGGGGATATAGCCACCCGAAGATGGGTTAGCAGGTGAATTCTAGCAAGTACTTAGGATAAGGATAAAGTAATGCCAACCTTTAAAACCAATTAAACCAACCATATGCATACACATCCATCCATATATATATATATAATCTATACAAAGAAAGAGAACCAATTTAGCATGTATTTAAAACCATTAACTTGGGTATGTGTAGCCTAACCATCCTAGAACCACCCACGTGCTATATGGGTCTAGTGTAATACCCTAAACGGGCCCCAATGCATGTAGCCGCATAAATAGAAGATACCATAGGAGTAGGGGATTCCCATGTACCCATCAATCTCCATGATAACTATATACAAGTGTAACTTTTGGGATTCCTATGTACCCCATATGGTCACCATGACCAATCCTCCTATCGAAAAACATGAGTTTTCAATGTCTGTCCATTGGACTCACACCTTCACGATTAGCTATACACCCCACCATTATTTACAAATTAAAACCATTTCTATATAACCAACCCACCATTCCATTTATTATTAACCAAGGCTCTAAGTAGCGGTAGCATCATACTGACTATAGCTTGCAATAAATGTCCTTAGCCAACCTTTTAAGAATAAGGTATTCCCATGTACCCATAAATCACATCATTAAGTTAGATTAGGGGATTCCCATGTACCCCACAAGTATGTTCATGACTTAGTTCTCTTAGGGGATTCCCTTGTACCTCATAAGGATGTCCAATTAACCACAACCATGACCACCAAGACCTTACCATTTAACCATTCTAAACTATTTATACCATTTAGGGTTCCATTACAAAGTTATATCATTCAATACTTCCATTAAAAGTCAGACAATATAGTAAAAGCATTCTCATAGGCATTTTATCAAACACATTATGGGCATAGTGTTTCCAAAGCCAAAACCAAGTACCAATTAAACATTCACATGTAACCAAGTGTTCAATACATCATTATAATATGCAAACAACAAGTAAAAGACATGGGAAAACCCATAACGAACCATTAGAATCAAAACACCCAACATATATTTTAAAATCCAAAACCCTACAACATTTTGCCATGAAAACAATTCATAAAATATGCCTTTAGTTGGAACTAACAATGAGAGAGGAGTAACATGCCTTAGATTATGAATAAGATGAAGAGAAACCACCCTTACAAGTCCTAATTTGATTCTATTGATGAAACCCTAGCCTTCCTTGACCCAAGAGCCTTTGACAGAGTTTCTAAGTGTTTAAGGGATTGTAAATAGGTTAAATAAAGCCCTAAAAGGTGTTTTAAGTTGTAGGATCCCAAGGAATTATAAGGGGAAATATCCAGATTATCCCTAACTTAAACTGTATAAAATCCCCACAGAAGGATACGACTCCACTAAATGCCATACTCTATGGTACGATTGGTACCCACCACTCATATCCCAACCAGAACTTCAACCCACCACACTGACCAACCTATGACTCCAAAGTCTCACTCGTACCTAATTATACAATTGGTACCCATAAACCGTATCCTTTCCAAAAACAAAAAACCAACCATCCGATATTGGGTAAGATATGATTGGAAACATATCACTCATACCCCAAGGTACAACTCGTACTCCCAAACTATAGCTTGAACAGAAACCAACCCAACCATATTATCTAAGACATGACCAATACCAACCAAATAATATCACATCATATGACTAGTATCCCAAGTCATATGATATCCAGTGGGTCCAAAATGTAAGAAATTTTCTAAGGACCAGAACCCAGGGTGTTTTGGGTTGGTTGGTGAAATCTGAGTATCCAACCTAGCCATATTGTGTCACGATGTTAAATCATATCTTGGGAGGCAACTATAATCATTTTAATATATGGTAATTTGTGTGTTCAATGTGCATAGCTGGAGATTGAAAGAATAAACCAAAATAGTTTTTTGGTGTCAGGCCATATGCCCCACTTTACGAGTCGCAAGAGGACCTTATAGCTCATAGTCAGGAGTTATAGGGTGACCAAGACTTAAACCACTCTCAAGTATTTGGTTTCTATAGTCATTACGACTCTCAAAATAAGTTATAGTCAATGACTATGACTTGTCACCTTGATTAGTAATGATTGGAGACCTAGCAAGGTTCTAGATATTACGGAGAGAGTCTAAGACTCTTAGTAATTAGTTATGAGCTTGACAGCTCAGACCTATCATGTCAACTTGGCTTAATTCAAATGATTAATTTAATAAACTAAGGGTCGAATGAATGGCATTTCGATCATTCAAATTGCCAACTCCCTCTATTATCTTAGGTGACCAAATTCAACAAAACTCTAACTTCATCCAAACTCTAATTATATCAAAATACTCCTAAGAATCAAATAAGAAAAAAGGTTAGGGCTCAAAATCCCTTGACAGTTAAGCTCCAAGAGAATCAAAGACAAGTAACTAAGTATTTTGTATTTTAAGGCTATCTTATTAAAGTGATACTTCAATATGAATAGTTTATTGAAAATCTTGTTTAAAAGATATGATCATAATAGTATAAGAGCTCTAATATCAAGAAACTTGAAAAATAACATTGATACTAGGAGTTAATGACCTAATGTAAACTAGTTTTAGTTGCACAAGATGAACTAGAGATGATAGATATTGATAACTACGAATACTATTATGTTGGGTTGGAAATCAGAACCAGCTTCTCTAATTAGTCATGCTACAGTGGCTACGTGTCTCTTAAAGACTTGTAAAGTCACTCAACAAGTCTTTATATCACTCGTAACCACTGGTAACATGATTGATTAGAAGAGTGTAGGTTCTATTGTCATTACGGCTTCTCCCAATGAGTCACAGTCAACCATATGGCTTATAGTCATGAGTCGTAAAGATAAGGAAGGATATTGCATCGGGAATATATTTTTCGTCAAACAACGAGTGTTGTAATGAGTCGTAGCATAATATTACGACTATTAGGTGGACTCTTTACCTAACTAATAAATATTTAATAGGGAAGCTTTTCACCTTATGAGTCTTACTATGAATCATAACCAAGGGTAACGACTTGTACTCGTGAGACGTAGTATGCCCAGACTCTACCATACTAACACTTTGTTTTCTTGTTTTTCTTTTTTGTCTTAATTAGAACTAATGAGGTTTTTTCAATAGGTGTCAATGGTAACCAAAGATGATTCATCAAAGAAGATGACAGCAAAGAAGAATACCTAAATAAAGCCTTCCCCAAAGTCTACTCTTTAACTAGGAAAGAAGGACACCGAAGTCAAGTAGTGATGTCAGAGAATATCCAGTAAAAGGGTAGGTGGATCTAAGGGAACAGCAACCTCAAGGAAAGAAAGCACTTGTAGAGAAAGACACGCACCTTATGTCCACACCAACGATGAAGAACCCCAGCACCTCACCACCCCATTTACCATCATCCTTCTGTAAGGATGATGATGATAATAATGAAGAAGAGAATGGTAAGGATACTAGTAAGAAAGAATTGGGTTTTGATGAAGGGGAAGAATCAGAATTTGAGGATTAAAATAAGAATGATGAAGGGTCTGTAGCTGAATAAGAAGGGGAGAGTGAAGAGAGTGATAGCCCAGTCAGAGTGGTGCCACTACCACAAGTACCTCCCACTCACTATCTATCCATCCTACTATGGTGCCTATCATTGAACAGTGGGGTTAACTTAGAATACAAGCCCTATAAGAATAACACAATGCCATAAACCCTAAAAATAGAAAGCCCCTGAGAGGTCCTTATCTTGAGAAAAGATTAACCACAATAGGAATGTCTGAGATACTTGAATTTTAGACATGGTTCAAGAAATACAAGTTCAAGTGGATGACTATAACACTAGGCTAGTATACCGAACCACTAGTACGTGAGTTTTATACTGTGTATCAGATGTAATTAAAAGGGAAAAATCTACAAGGAATCTACTGGAGAGGTGTAGAGCCGATATCAAATGCGGTGATTTGAGGTATCCAGGTGAACATCTTAGTTCATACTATTTCCCAATTATTACATGGGCCAAAATTTGTACTTTCGACCAAAATCATAAAATTAGATTTCCAAGTAGAGGAGATGAAGAAGGTGAAGGTGAAATAGATTAGTTCAGAAGATAAGTTTGTTCAGTTCTGGTGGATGGGCAAAATTATTGCTTTAGCCTCAGAAAAGGCCCCGTAGGCAGTTGGGGGTATCAAAATTCATCATTAATTAAGAAGAACTGCCTAAAATTTTAGTCCAAGGCATGGTGGACACAAGTTAGACACAGGTTAAGTTCAAATTTGTCAGACAATGGTATAGGTCTTGAGAAGCTACCACTGATAGCAGGTATAATATTAGGCTACAAGATCTATGTAGCTATGTAAATAGCTCATGGGATCAGGGATAGGGCCACTAGCACCGATACAGTATTGGCCTTCCCTTTTTTATTGACTAAAATATTTATGGATGCGGGTGTGCCAAAACTCCTAAATATCGATCAATTCCAGTTGCCAAGGACCACTATAGACTTGGGGTTGACTCGATATGTCACCAACCCAATCTCTAAGATGGACAAGTTGGAAGCTTCTATGGTAAGTGATGCTTATGAGTCCCAAGGGTAGAGAGAAGACACTGAGAGGGGTAATACCCCTACAGAGACTGGTCAGTCCAAACCCTAGGCCTCAACTATAGCAATTACCTCCAGGGTAGAGAGAAGACACTGAGAGGGGTAATAATGAGGTTGATTACTATGGAGACAAAAGCACGAATAATTGAAGAAAGAGTAAAGTTATGGGTCAAGAGGGACTTGATGAAGAAAGGAGGATTATCAAGGCTAGGTTGGATGGGTTTTAGCTGAGGATTACTGATAGCTTGAGGGGATCCAGTCCCCAGGTCTAGCAGGATATAGGATAAGTTAGATGAGCTATGCAAATCAGTAGATGAGTTACATGAGAAGCCAATCCTCTTGATATCAATTATTAAGGAGATTTCCAAAAAGCCTGTGGTTGAAAATATTTGGGCAATTGATGATCTGAATCCCGCGGGTCATGTTGAAATAAAAGATGGGGGTAGAAAGAAAAATACGAACGAAAAGAGGAAGAGAAAAATAGAGGATGAAAAGGTTGAGGCTGCAAAAATAGCGAGTGTGCAAGACTAGTTGGACCAATAGTCTAGGTTCCAAGAGATGGAAGCAGGGGAGTAGCTCGAGAGCCACTGATGCTGCTAGAATTAGCAGTAGTACAGTCCCACTATCTGATCCACCATTGAGTGTAACGGCCACCACTACTGCCATGATTGCTGAGGATGTCCCGATAACTATTGAGACCATTACTGATAAGAGTGGCGCATGGTCTGAGGGCTCCCACTCTGATGATGTTTGATCCAATGACTAAGACGTCTAGGTATGTCTTCACCCCTCATTTTGTATTTTTAGATGCACTAGGGATAGTGAATAGGTACTTAGTTGGGGTGGGGGTACACTGCATAGCTACCCATGGTTGTTGTTCTCGTATTTCTTTTCTCATCAGCTGCAATTTGAGTGTGGAACCGATATGTCTATTTTAAATATATTGTGTGTGTGATGTTTAATAAAGAAGAAAGTTTTTTATATGAGGCAGTAAATATGTTTTGACTGATAGTTGGTACTGAAACTATTTTTTTTAAATGGTAACTCTCATAAAATTTTGATAATTGTGTGATATGTTTATGTATGTGACCGTTGTGAATCTCTTAATGGCATTAGAATTAGGAATGTAATAACTATAGTAAATAATTGCATGAACAAAATATAAAGTAACTAGTAGTGTGACTATGTACAATTTGTGTGAGGCGTTACCTAGTTCTCTGTGTGTGCAGAATCCAGAACTTTCCCTGTTAGTCTTTTAAAAGTCGTAGGATCGTCAGTTAGGTAAGGATCATAGGCCAGTTTTGAAATGCAGTCCACTTTAGCCTAAAAACCAACCAAAAGTGAATAAGAATCCCTTTATCCCGAGTTTGAGCTTTAATGGACCTAAACCTTTATTTATTTTCAGAAAATAGGATTTGTCTCAGGATTGCCCATTTTTGTTCATTCTAGGGTTTCTCTGAATTTGAAAGTGATCACTTAGTAAGTTTCCATACCAAGGCTCAATCTAATTAAGTCCATAACGTCTACCGATTTTGCCATATCCCCCTTTCTTTTTGTTAAATTTTTGTTTACACCAATTCACCCTCCTATTTTTAATTGTAATGAACCTATTTTGGCCCTAGTCCTCCTTGGACACTGCGCACCTCAACTCAGGCAAATCGCCTAAGTTGAGAGTGGTTATTATAGGGGTGCACAAAAAAAGTAGGTACAAAGAAGGAGTGTGAATAGAAAAGAAATTAGGGTCGGTTGTGGTAGAAAAAGAAAAATGAGAAAATTGTGAAAAATAAAAAAATAAAGAAAACAAAAACTACACCCAGTCTAAACAAGCAGAAAAACAATAAAAATGGAGAAATAAGGGCGAAGTGAAAGTGAAGTTGGAAAATAAGTGGACCCCAAAGTAATCGTAGTGTCAGGAGGCTTAGTCACTGAAAAAAAATTCCGAAAAAGATCATACCATCCCCAAACCTACGTTACAAGCCGAATAAATCCCTATAGTGATCCTAACCCAACTGTCTGAAAATCGAGGCAAAGAAAATAAGGGCAATCCTATGGCATTCTGTGTGCATTGTGGAACTTTTTTATGAGCGAGAGTCTCTTGACCATCCCGATATTATCATGTTCAATCTATATGAGTGAACGGATTATAAGGGTACATAGGTCGTGTTGTTAGAATACTTATTTGTTCGGGTAATTTAAATTGTGTATATGCCTAGTTGTTCATTGCTAATGTATTGCCATCACTTGATTCCATTGTATCATGTTGGGTACTGTATCTGTTTACACAGCTGGGTTTTGAAAAATCTAAAAATAGGAGAGGGTAACGTGTTATAAACTAAATTCAAGAATTGACTGCCTAAGATATCTTAGGATCTTCCTGTTTAAGCATCGTGTTTGTTTTTTCAAGCATTCTAAGTTGAGGGTGTTGATGTGTCATGGAAACATGGCACATGCGATGCTAAAAATGGTGAAATTATACATGGACTTAGGTTGTTTTGTGGGATATGATGTGTGTTTTATGTGTTTTGCAGGGAAATAAGGTTAGGAGTGGTATTGAACCAAAAAAACAAAAAAAAATGTGCAGAAAGTTGCAGAACTAGTAAAGATACGAGTCGTTAAGTCACCTAACGACTCGTACCTAGATTCATAAGGATAATAATGGGCTAAATGAGTTTTCAGAAGTTAAGTCACAGCAAGCTATGAGTCACAACGTTAGATTATGAATCGTAGTGTACAGTCGTAAAGAGAACAGTGTGCAAAATATCGAAGGCTAATAATCTAGTGATGATGAGTGAATACCATGAGTCATAAAGACTGACTACGACTTGTGGTAAGGAGTCATGAAACAATAGAATCTTGAAGCCATGAAGATTAAAGTTTGCTTTAGTGACTACAAATAGTAGCATGTGACTCGTATGGTGGCATTACAAATCATAGCCACTAAAGACTAAAGACAGATACAACAGCAGGCAACGAGTCGTAGCCAAACATAATGACTCATTGCTAGAGGCGCAACCACTGCCGACATAGTTTTCCTAATTTTATTTGGCTAGGTTTCCTTTATTATTATGAGACACTATATATACCCTAGGGTTATTCTTTTATTATGTTATGTACTTTCGATAATTTTCTACATACTTTAATCATTGGGATTATTACTCTTGAGTTTTTGGTTTTGTATTCAATTGGAGATTTTGGATTTTAATCTTTCATTATTTTCCAATTAATTACATGTATTCTTCATTGATTTTCATAGATTATTGCATATGCATGAATGGCTAGTTTCCTTGACTGGGCTTGTGGGAACCTAGGTGGATTAGCTACGTAAGGGAAGTGGAAGATTCGTCTATTCTATCGTAGTTGTTTGTATCACAATCTTCTTCGCATTAATAGTACCCCAAGCTACTGCAGAAGCTTGGTAATAGCTTCTATTTGAGAACATCCTCACAAAGGAGTTTAAGAGTGGGAAAAGAAGGTTACGACAGTGATTCGAGGCTACTAACCCTCATCTAATCAACTCGAGACTCTAAAGGTAAGAGTTGTATTGAGGTTATAGACAAGGGTCAGCAAGGTGATACCCTGAGACTCACAAGGTGAAGGGTGAGATTTATCAACCCATCCACAAGATGGTTGATAAGACATAGCTTGTCAACTTTGCATACAGAGCAGTGGATTAGGTGAATCAAACACGAGAATCCTACAGAGTTGATAAGAGAGGGGAACACAGTCTTAGTGTTTGTCTCGTCTTGTTTAAAAATGCAAGCATTCAAGTTTAGCTATATATTACTACTGATTTTTAAATCCCCCCATTTACTTTTTCGTATTGCTCGTGGATTTTGTCAAGTTTGAGATATTGTTCCACATATTCCCTATGGGTTAGACCCCAACCTTGCTTGGTTTACTACACTTGACAACGGTTGCAACATATTTCTTTGGAGGTTAGTTTTTGGGCGACATCAGGCCTTCACCTACTGACAACATAAGCAATGAACTACAAAGT
>NW_025841935.1:0-4356 GCF_002878395.1 Capsicum annuum
TATATTTTGTACTTATTAAAAAAAGTTATTGGATTAGGTACACTCATTAAGTAACCTAATTAGCTGGCAAACAACATAAATTTCGATAAAGTTTAATTACAAAAACTTCCAACATTTTACATAATTATTTAAAATCTCGCTTGGGTTTGTCGAGATACCGATACATTCAATGAAGACATATTTTTTTCTTTATAAAGATACATAATTAGCTCCTGGTACATTTTCTCCGATTTTGGATCTGTCGAGATTCATAATACATCCAACGGAGATACGTTTTTTCCTCTGTAAAGATACATAATCAGCTCCCGATATATTTTCTCCGATTTTGAATCTGTCCAGATACTTAATATTTGTTCTGTTGCTGGTGGGATGAGACGGGTATCCCCTTGAATAAGTCTGAGGCACGCGAATGGCAGAAGCTGACCTGAACACCACGATTGAAAAAACAAGAATTAAAAACATTTGTTGGACAAAGAGTTGACAGATTCAAAGGAACAAAAATGAAAAAGGGAATTAAGATAAAGATGGTGAATAGATCAATTAATGATAAAAAGATGTTTCATATATTGCTCAAATGAGATTGTTCATAATAGATGGTAAAGACAAATGTATTAGTGAAGGACCAGTTAGATATTCTATTTAGGTTCATTAAGATATGTGTCCACATAATGCTAATTAACTTTGTTTGTATTATATTTTTCATTAATATGTGGTTCACATTATTATTTTTTTATTTATTTTTCACTCAGTATTCAATACGGACATTAGAATTCGATTGATTTGAATTTACATCAGAAAATTCAATTATGGAGTAAAGCGCCTCTATCAAAGGCAACTCCATTTCCAGAGCTCGAATTCTAGATCTATGGCTAAGATTGAAAGAATATTTAACACTCAACCGACCATAACTTTTGGTGGTTATTAACTAATTTTATTTATATGAATTAGATTATATAAGTGTTTTACATATGTAATTCTTTGATGATAATATCTTGAAAGGTTCTTCCATATGATCAAATTTTTAAAATCTGTTTATTTTAAAAATATCTTTTATCAGAAGTGTTTTAGTAGTTTGTGGTTGGTCAATTATGATTAGAACTATATTTCTTGGTGTTTTTTTTTTTTTAATAAAAAATTTGAAATTTGTAAATTGAAGATTTTTCCTTTCCACAACAAAATATTATTCGCAACATAGTTGTTGAAGAGTTATTTAAGAGAAGACATTCTTTCAATAGATTTGATGCTTTTTACATAAATTGTATCAATATTGAAGTCACTTAGTCAAATCATATCAAATTTTATGTTTCTTTTACTACAATACTTTCCTTCATTTGATTTATTATCATCTGAATTTACAATTATTAACTTCAATATGATGCCATGTTATTTTAATCCCAACAATATAAGTACGTATTTTTATTACACTAAAGTACTCAAATTTTTATTAGTCTTCATTTGATGTTTTAGTCTAAGCTTTTTGTACTTGATCATCTTTTTTTGATATTTTAATCTACGATTTTTATACTTGATCATTATTTTTTGATATTTTAGTCTATGCTTTTTGTACTTGACCATCATTTTTTGATATTTTAGTTTACGTTTTTTGTACTTGACCATCATTTTTTGATATTTTAATCTATGATTTTTGCACTTGATCATCTTTTTTTGATATTTTAGTCTACGCTTTTTGTACTTGACCATTATTTTTTGATATTTTAGTCTACGCTTTTTGTACTTGAACCTCATTTTTTGTTGTTTTAGTCTACGCTTTTTGTATTTGATCATCTTCTTTTGATATTTTGGTCTTCGCTTTTTGTATTTGATCATCATAATCGTTGATATTTCATCTATAATCTATATCTATATCTATCTATAATCTATAATCTATATTTATATTTATAATCTATATCTATATCTATAATATATTAAAAGTGTGAAGGCCCTTATAATTGATGTTTGTCCTTTTACCCTTCATTAAAAGTCTACTCTTTAAACAAAATCGTCTTTTCACCTTTTTTCTTCAATTATTATTTTATTAAATTAAAAAATTCTAAAATATAAGGAAAGAGTCTTAATAAATAATAAAAATTAATAAATACGAAAGATTTAATTTTATTTTTTTTATTATTCTCCTTTTGCTAGATTTTTTAAATCTTATTTCTCCTCGTGCCAAAACAATATTTGTCTTAAGAAAAATGACAACGCCAAAAATAATCATGATTATAAAAAAAGTTATTTCGGGAATATAAATATATGATTCCACCGAATTATTATATTAACACAATTCAATAGGTTTGATATTTTTATGAAAATTATCAATTAGTATAATTAAAAGGAAACTGAAATATTATCATCCCTATTTATAGCTAATTTTATAGAGAACCTACCTAATCTCTATCTATAATCTATATCTATATCTATAATCTATAATCTATAATCTATAATCTATATCTATATCTATAATCTATAATATATTAAAAGTGTGAAGACCCTTAGAAAAATGACTTGAATTTTTTACCCTTCATTAAAAGTCTCCGCTTTTGATAAAATCGTTTTTTCACTATTTTTATTTTAATTTTTATTTAATTATATTTATAATATTAACTGAACTCTTAAAATATATGAAAAAAAAATATTTGAATTAAGAACTCCTCAAATATATAGAAAAAAGTTCTTTTACATCTTTGTTTATTAAAGGTAACTTTTGAAAACTTTCTATACATATACAAATGCAACTTTTATTTTCAATCTAAAACTAAAATTTTAAAATAATAAGTTTGGTAAGATATTGATTTTAAGAAATTCAATTGAAAAGTATTCTATTATAAAAGGAAAAAGAAGTACGAAACGAAAAAGTATATCTATATTTTTAATGGGTACAAATAGTTTAACTTTCTTTTTTATGTTATATTAATCAAATTTCTAAAATATATGAGATTCCTAAAATCTATGGAAGAAGAATCAGTTAATATTTTCCTTTGTAGTGATCAATTAGAAAAATACTCCTAAAACAGATAGAGAAATACTCTAAAATAGGATTGTATTAAGTAAATACTTCTATAAATATTGAGATGCACGTTAAACTACAGAAGAAATCGATTTACTTATTGGGAAAATATGATTGATGCTCATTTAACTTGATTCAATTGCATGTCTAGATTGGTAGATGCTTAGTAATAGAATTCAACGTGTGTGCATATATATCTTCTTTATTTCATTCAAGTAATTTACAGGTGGTAGATGAAGGTCGATCGACTTTGAAGAATTTTTTAGGTAAAGGTTAGGTTTAATTGTATTATTACACCTTATCCGTATAAATTTGTAGCATCTTAATCTTTCCAGCTACCAACATGAAACTTTGTTCGAATATTCGGTAAATCTTTTTAGCTATCAACGTAGAACTTTATTCAAACATTTAGTAAATCTTTTTAGCTATCAATGTGAAACTTTGTTCGAACATCCATTAGCAAGAACTTTCTCCAATTCCTCAGCACGAAAAGTAATAGAACAAACACAAATAACATTTGTAAAATAATTTAGACACATCACACACAACTTTAGTTTCAGGTACTATTCTAGTATTTTCTTTGTAACAACTTGTAAGCACTAGTGGCAAGTTCGCACAATTATCCCCAAACAACCTTACACCTTATACATATAAATTTGTAGCATCTTAATCTTTTCAGCTATCAACATGAAACTTTGTTCGAATATCCAGTAAATCATTCCAGCTACCAACGTGAAACTTTATTCGAACATCCAGTAGCAAGAACCTTCTCCAATTCCTTGGCACGACAAGGAAATTCAAGAACACCTTCATACCTAAATCCATATTCATCTTCAGCTTTCTTCAATAATTCTAAGAAAGACGGATACGTTAACCAATACAGTTCCACCACAAACCTCGTTGGTTCCTCTTCACGATTCACCGAAAAAACAACAAAGTGTCCTTCTTTCCCATCATTTGGCACCAATGATGTCTCTCTACGTGTCGTTTCGTCGCAAAATTGATCATCAATAGCACTAGTAGTACCATTATTATGTGACCTTTTTTGGAATTTGGAATCAATTGATGAAGATATTGAGCCTTCAATAACTTCTTAATTATCTTGGACTTCACCATATTTTGAGCTTAATTAATATAATGTTTTATAATATAGTGAATTTTAAGATTTGGTTTGATTTTCTTGTAGAGCTTTGAGAAGTGAATTTATAGTACAAAATATTAGGTCCCCATTGCATGTGATATAACATATGATACAATCCATGTTTTTCCAAAGTTAGATCACTTTACCAACCTTTATGTTCTTATATTTTGTACTTATTAAAAAAAGTTATTGGATTAGGTACACTCAT
>NW_025841936.1:0-1592 GCF_002878395.1 Capsicum annuum
CATAGAGCTCAAGAATCATGCTTTTAAATGTTATTTTGTAAACTTTTTGTGGTGATATGAGCATGTACTTGTTGATGATTGTTGTTTAAGTTTCAAGATGATATCTAAAGGTGTTTTCATGGAATATATGTGGTTGTTAGTTCAAAAACATGAACTTTGGGTGGTTTGATCTGATGCAAGTATGAAATCCACCAATGCCTTAAAGAATGCATGCAAAGTGTTTGATAAAATGCCTAGGATGCTAGAAATTCATATTTACATGATTCCATGATATCTAAATGACAAGTCCATGTTAGCTATACACTTCAATATGGATTTCCATACTATTTATATGTGGTTATTGTTGTGGTATGAAGCATGTATGATAATGGAGATATGAATTATGTACATGACATATATCCATGCTTTCCCCTTCCATGTTTGAGATGTTGAATAAATACATGAAGTATAATATCCCTTACCTATGATATTGTCAATTGTGGACTTCGATCTTGTGATCAAGTTGTGTCATGTGTGAGTCAGTTTCATTGCATCGAGTCCTGGGGGTATTCGTACCCAAAAACTATAGTTGTGTGCCTAGGGCCATGTCATGTTTTATGATACTCTCAGTCATGCCATGTTCCATAGAACTCAGTCGGTCATGTGACTCAGAAAAGTTTAGTAACCCAGTTAATCTCAGTAAATCTCAGTTAATCTCAGTAATCTCAGTACTTAGTGATATCAAAAGCTTCAGAAATTCTAGTGCTCTTAGTAACTTCAGTAATCTCCGTAATTCAGTACTCTCAGAAATCTCATAAACTCAGTATTCAGAAAGAGCAGTATTCTCAGTTAGTTATCATGTATCAGTTGTACTCAGTTCAAAACCTCAGTAACCTCATCAGCTAGTAGAGTCAGCCTTATTCAGATAGAAAGTAGAATTCCACAGTATTCCAAGTAAAATCTCAGTAAATATAATACTCTCTGTAAATTCTCATACATCAGTATATTCCATCAACTACAAAACTTAGTAAACTTAGAATCAATTCATTTAAGTTATTCATGTTCAGTCTCTTTAGATGGGAGTAGAAGTTAGCACCGAGTGAACCCAAGGATGGGAACTCACCTACCAGTTTAGGGTGTGATTCTTAGCAGTCATCCTTGTGTTCCAGAACTACGTAGCCAGTGTAGGTTGAGACATCTTAACCTGTCAGATTAGGGTTAATGAGGTGGCTTAACCTATTAGTTTAGGGTTCCCACCATTCTCATATGAGTACCTACCAGATAAGGGTCACTCACAGTTGTCCTTACTAGTGGCGCAGTATTGATACCCCTCCAGTTGAGGCAAAGAATGGACCCCAACTTAGCTATATGCATTATTGGGGAATGTCAGTTAGACAACTACTTCCCACAGTCTTAGTTTCAGTCTCAGTCTCAGTAAAAGAAGTCAGATAGTTCTTTAGATTTCAGTATATAAGGACTGTCAGATACAGTCAATCAGACCAGTTCTTAATAATTCGACCTGTCAAAAACAATCATTCATTATCAGTAATTTAATATTAGTCTCTCAGTATTCAGTAATACAGTATCAGATCCATCACTTATTAGTGATTTAC
>NW_025841937.1:0-4081 GCF_002878395.1 Capsicum annuum
AGCCATTACTATGCTTTCATGCTTGTGCCATGATTTACTTTTATGCTGTCTTGTCTTGGTAGTAGTAAATACCTGACAATTTAGCTGTGTACCTAGAGCCAGTGTCATATATTCATGATACTCTCAGTCAAGCCATGATCAGTAGAATTCAGTCAGTCATGTGACTCAGGAAAACTCAGTATCAGTCCAGTCCTATTCAGTAATCTCAGTAATCTCTGTAATCTCAGTGATCTCAGTCAGTCATCATGTCTCAGTAGTTTTCAGTTCAGACCTTATTAAACTCAGTCAGCTAGCAGAATTTAGTAGCATTCTGTTAGATAACAGAATTCAGCAGTATTCCACCAGTCAAAGGAAATTCAGTGAACTCAGTTCAATCTAGTTAATCAGTAAAAATCAGTAACAGATCAGTCTAGCCTAGTATGAACTAGGACATCAGTTTTGTGTATATTCAATTAGGAGTAGGATTCAGCACCGAGTGTACCCAAGGATAAGGACACACACTGTTATCCAGTAGAGGCTGTGATCCTTAGTAGCAATCCTTGCGTTTCAGAACTACGTAGCTAGCATAGGTTGAGATGTACCCCTACGAGTCTAGGGACTATACATATCCTTTGAGATTTCCTTACAGGAGGGGTTGGCGGAAGAGCTCCCTGTCAGAGAGGGTTTACTCATAGCTTATCTTTACCCATAGCATGGTACTGACACCCTTCCAGCTGGGGTTACAGGTTTTACCCTACCAGTTCAGATTCGGGGCATGTTGGTTAGATGATTATCTCCCACAGTCTCAGTTTTAGATTCAGTCTCAGTAATAGAACTCAGTTCATTTCTATAGATATTAGGACTGTCAGATACAGTTGCTCAGCTCAGTATGGAACTCAGCTGGTTCCATCAGAATCAGGACTGTCAGATACCATTATCCAGCTCAGTCTAGAACTCTGATAGTTCTTCAAATTTAGGACTGTCAGATACAGTTACCCAATCTAGTAAATAACTCAGATAGTTTTTCAGTATCAGTATACTCAATTATCAGTTATCAGTAACATAGTACCATTAACCTCAGATATTGGTTACCTATAAACTCCGTAATTCATATCATCAACAAACTCAGTTATTCAGTATCCCAGTATTAGTAAACTTAGATGTTAGTACATCAATATTTAGTAATTCATGACCCCAGTCCTAGTTTATGTATTCATGCATCAATTTCTCATGCGTTCATGTTCATGTCATCAATTAATTATTATTGTTCATGCATATGAACCCTTGCATTCAGCCTACCTTACTTGCATACCATTACATTCAATCATACTGGCACATTTGTGCTATGGTGTTTTATACCATTGGTTTAGAAGCACGAGCTCCCAAGCATCCTTAGTAGATCAGACGTTCAGCAGCCAGATTAGCAGCGAGTCCTCATCATTCAAGGATATCATGATTATTTTATTACTTTATTATTTCAGTAGTTCAGAGTTATTGGGGACATGTCCCATCAACTCTACAGATTTTAGACAGTTTAAAGGCTTTCAGATTATAACATATTTTAGACAGTTTATTTCAATTTTGGGTATTGTTATACCCCATTACAAACATTATTTTATATTCAGCATTAGTTCAGTTTTGAACCTTATGGCCTTACAGCTTATATTCCACATATTTACAATATATTATTCAGTGCTTAGTTACAGATATCATTCATGGGTTAACTTATGGTCCTTCAGGGTCATGAGCATCGTATAATATTTTGGGTATCAAATTTGGGGCGTTACAACAAGCTTATTAGAAGAGTCCTAAGAGCATAGGAAATTTAATACAACATCTGACAACTCAAAGGAAGGAGAAAGGCCAACCATCTATACCTACTGACAGGGCTAAATTACCTGACCTGATAGGAGGTACATGATATTTAGCTCATGGAATATAAGGGGGCTTAATAAGCCCTTTAAATAGAAGGAACTACGATCCTTCTTACAAGTAAATAAGGTAGATATCAATGTTTGTTTAGAGACAAAAATACAAGCTACAAATGCTAAAAAAGTTCAGAATTCATTTGGCTAGGAATGGAAGATATATACTAATTACCCTACTATAGAAAATGAAAGAATATAAGTATGTTGGAAATAGGGGAATGTGGATGTTATAATCTTGGAAACCTTAGCACAACTAGTGCATTGTGTAGTTCAAGATAAGAACTCCACTTTTACATGCTGGATGACATTTGTGTCTGGGTTCAACACACCTGCAGCAAGAAGAACTCTATAGGATCACCTAAGATACATAGGAGCAAATTACCAAAATCCCTGGGTGGTGCTGGGTGATTTTAATGCTATTTTATCTCATGATGATAGGATAAATGGTGAACCGATTACTCAATAGGAACTGGTAGAATTTCAGCAATGTATGGATGATGTTGGGATGGGACCTTTGCCTATAAGAGCCATAGATATACTTGGTGTAATAAGAGACATCACCAGGCAAGAATTTATAGTCGTATTTACTGGGCATTAGGTTACAACTTATAGTTTATATAGTATAACCAAGTAGAGGCTGAGTATAAATACTTTGGGTTCTCGGATCACACACCTATAGTCCTTAGTACCGACCTCTCAGTGATATAGGTGAGAAGACCTTTCAAGTTGTTGAATGTAATAATACAATAGGAAGATTTTAAAGCTCTGACCAGAGCAGTATGGCAACAACAAGTACCAGGCTACAAGATGTATAGTGTATGGAGGAAATTATCCAACATAGCTGGAAAAGCCAAAGGGTTGCAGAAGGAAATGAATACTATAGACAAAAGAGTAGATGAGTATAAGACCAGGCTGAACCAAGTACAGGAAGGGTTAAAGAGTGACTTATTCAAACAGGAACTCATTGTTGAAAAGAGACAAATACTACACAACATAGAGTACTGGGATACAATCAATGAGAAGATCCTAAATAATCAATCAAGGGCATTCTGGATTAAGCAAAGGGACAGGAACTCAAAATACTTATTTGCCTACCTGAAGACAAGACAAGATAGGAATAGAATCTCCTCAATCACCACTGAATAGGGAGTGAAGCTGACAGACCTACAGCTCATCCAATAGGAAATTGTGAATTTCTTTAAATCATTGCTTGGATAGGCAGCTGATATATTACAAGGGTTGGACATCACAATAGCTAGAGATGGGGCCAACTTAACTATTGCACAATAATAAGAACTCCTAATACCTGTAATAGCAACGGATGTAATGGAAGTTGTAAAAGAGCTACCAGTTGATAAGAGCCCTAGAATTTATGGATTTAATGCTGATTTCTTTAAAACACACTGGGATATAATAGGCACTGAGGTTACAGAAGGTATACTACAATTCTTTGAGAATGGTAAATTATTGAAGAGAGTTAATATAACCACTGTGACACTAGTGCCAAAAGTTTAGAATCCTTCTTATGTCAAAGAATAAAGACTAATTGCCTGCTGCACAACAATATACAAGTTGATATCAAAATTTATTACAAATAAGTTGAAGGCTGTGGTGGATTATATTGTGACCCTTCATAATCATCTTTCATCAGTGGTAGGAATATCCTTGATAATGTGATGATTGCACATGAATTAGTCAAAGAATACTTACAAAAATGGGTATCACCTAAGTGCACAATTAAGGTAGATATAAGAAAGGCATATGCCTCAGTGGAGTGGCCTTTCTTAAAGATGGTATTGCTGGATTTTGGATTGCCAACTCAACTGGTCAGCTTGATAATGGAATGTGTGACAATATTTCAATATACTCTATTGATTAATGGAGGATTGACCATAGTATTCCCATCAAAGAAAGGACTAAGACAATGGGACCCTATGTCCCCCTTTCTTTTCGTCTTAGTGATGGAATACTTGCATAGAACCTTGCAGCAGCTTAGGCATAACCCCCAGTTTAATTACCATCCTAGATGTAACAAGCTGGGTATTATCCACATATGTTTTGCTGATGATATCCTAATGAGCTGTAGAGCTGATGAGATATCCATAAAACTGATGTTTGAGGCCTTTCATCACTTCTCAGATATATTCGGATTGCAAGAAAATATGGAAAAAACT
>NW_025841938.1:0-7283 GCF_002878395.1 Capsicum annuum
CTTCTTTTCTCTTGTTGCTCCCTGTGGTTAATTGTATTGATACCTGGCAATTTATGATGCTTCTGGTCAGTATGTTGATTATGATTTCCTCGCAAACATACAATTTGCATTGATGACTTTTCATTCTAATATATTGCAACCACTGTTGCAACAAATATGAGTTGTAAGAGAATCTATCGAAAAAAACTTTACCTTAATCAAAGGTCTTGCTTCTGAATTTCGAGTAGTATTGGCACAAATTCTGATTAGTAAAGACTTGAAATATCAAACCTAATAGGAAAATGAAGAAGTGGAAACCCCAATTCACTGTTTCAATTTGATATTGTTCTTTTTTCACCACATTAATTGATTTTTCTTCAAAGAGCAGAGAAACACAAGAAGAAGAATTATTAGATATCGTTTGATCCTATGAAGAATCAGAATGACAATATTTAATTGCATAATTATGATGTAAACTAGTTGCATGAGCATATGATGAAAAATTGATTAAAAAAAATAAATTTTATATGTATAAAATTAGACATAATATATATATTCTTAATCCATTTTCACTTGAATAACAAACTCAATTCTTTTTCAATTGAATAAGTTTTTTTCTCACGTAAAGATACAAATCATGACACATATTCAATTTATACGTAGCATACGAAAAAACCTTGAATGGAATATCTTTCTTAGGAGGGAGAAATGATAACTGGAAATTAATTATTTTTTTAATACAATCTATATCATATCAAACATACATTATGGAAAGAGGTATTGAAATTAATATAATTTTAAAAATGTCATCCATCATAAATCTTTTTGTAAAAACAAAAAAATGCTAGCATGTTATAAAGCAAGAAAGAATAAAGAATAAGAGTAGAGAGGGTAATTGTTATTTCTTCTCTTGAGGATGAGAGATTATATGATTGTAAATACAATGAACAAAACCCCTTTATTTATAGGGAAAGTTTACTCCTAGTCCGAGTAAAAGACGGATGCTTCAAATCCTAATAGATATCAAAGTAGATCTTGATAGATCTTGATAGACATTCACTTTAATGTAAATACATTTATAACACCCTCCTTGAATGTCTAGATAGATAATGTGAATCGTTAAAACCTTACTAGAAAAAATCCAGTGGGAAAAAAATCTAGTGAAGTAAAAAGAGTACACATCTCTAACAATACGCATATAGGCTGCCTCATTAAAAACCGTACAAGGAAAACCCGGTGGGACAAAACCATTAAAGGAAAAAAGAGTACAATGCATATTTTCTCCCCCTAATGAGAACATCCTTGAACTTTTGCGTCCCGATCTTATGCAGCATCTTCTTGAAAGTTGCAATTGGAGAAGATTTGGTGAATAAATCAATCACATTGTCAGTTGAACGAATCTGTTGCACATTAATATCATCATTATTTTGTAGCTCATGTATGTAAAAAAGCTTTGGTAAAATGTGCTTCGTTCTATCTCCATTTATGAATCCTCCCTTAAAATATGTTATATATGCTGAATTATCTTTGTATAAAATTATGGGTAGATTGTCATATTTCACACCACATTTTTCTCGAATGAGATGTATCATGGACCTCAACCATACACATTCTCAGCTTGCTACATGAATAGCTATTATCTCAGCATGATTCGATGAAGTGACTAAGTTTCATGTTATGGATATCCATCCTAGCTACAACCTGCTTTTGGGAAGACCATGGATACACGAGGCAAAGGCAATTCCATCACCCCTTCATCAATTATTGAAGTTCATTTGGAAAGATCATGAAGTAGTCATCCAAGGAGAAGGAAATCGAGCGAACCGTTCCAATGGTTATGTGCCGGTAATTAAAGATGTTCCAAAAGGTAGCAGTTTCCATACAGTGGAAATTGTAAATGATGCCAAAAGAGATTTGACACCCAAAATATCAATGCCTTCTGTCTACAAAATAATTGCAACTGTGATGTTAAGAAAAGGGTTCGAACCTGGTCGAGGCTTGGGTAGGAATTTACAAGGAATTATCGAGCCTATTGTGATCCCAGAGAGAAGCTCTAAGCACGGGTTAGGGTATCAACCTACCAGAAAAGATAGGGTTGAGGATGAGCCAGAAAAGAGTATGTTTAGGCACTTGCCACTCCTGTTTCAGTCATTTCCTGTATGAGAGATGTCAGATGATGATGGTCTTGGGGATGGGATAGGAGATTTATTTGAAGGATGCAATGCTGTACCAGAAGATCTCCCAGAGTCCAGCGAGGTGAAGCAGATTGCGCCAGGGGAGGCTTTGCAAAATTAGACCTCCACTCCACTCATAACGCGTCGCCCGTCGTGGTAGATGAAAGGGCAATTACTAATAGTTTTTAAATCGGTGATGATCCGAAGGAGGCCCCTCGATCCACCTTTTATATCTCAAAACTTTAGTTTCGTATCTTACTACTTTCAAAAAAGGTGGGGGCTTGTATTTGTGCAAGTCACAAGCCATGGTGTTGTAATTATTTCTCAAATTTCAATGAAAAGGCCTTTATTTATTTGGAAAACTATATTAGTTCTAAAACGCTCCTATTCATATGTTTTGTTATTTTCTTATCATCTAACTTAGTTTGTTTTTCCATTACAGTAACAATAGCTTAATACCTGCCAATGTTATATTATGTCAAAGCCTGAACGAACAAAATAAAGGGGACGATGATGGTTGGAAGGACGATGACGAGGAATGGTTAGTTAAAGATATGGAGGAATTTGAGAATCGCGAAAAACCCAATCTGGAAGAAACTAAAATAGTCAACTTAGAAGATCACGATGAAATCAAAGAGACCAGTATCAGTGTTTACCTCGCGGTGCCACAAAGGGAAGAGCCCATCCACCTGTTACGAGAGTATATCGACGTGTTTGCTTGGTCCTATGATGATATGCCAGGGTTGAGCACCAGCATTGTGTCACATAAACTGCCGATAAATTCTGAGTATGATCCAGTCAAGCAGAAAATAAGAAAATTCAAGCCAGATTTAAGTCTAAAGATCAAGGAAGAAGTGACAAAACAAATCCAGTCTAAGGTTGTCAAGGTCACAAAATATCCGACATGGTTGGCCAACATCGTCCCTGTGCCAAAGACGGACGGCAAGATTCGAATTTGTGTTGACTATAGAGACTTGAATAGGGCCAGTCCTAAAGATAATTTTTCATTGCCCAACATCCATATTCTCATCGATAACTATGCGAAACATGAAATGCAGTCATTCGTTGATTGTTTCGCCGGCTATCATCAGATACTGATGGATGAGGAAGATGTAGAAAAAATAGTTTTTATTACGCCCTGGGTGTTTATCATTACAGGGTAATGCCGTTTGGTCTCAAGAACGTAGTTGCGACATATATGAGGGTCATGACGATGATTTTCCATGATATGATCCATAAGGAGATTAAGGTGTACGTGGATGATGTAATTATCAAATCCCGCGAGAGTTCGGATCATCTAACTCATCTGGAGAAATTCTTCAACAGATTAAGAAGGTAAAGTTTGAAGTTAAATCCTGCTAAGTGTGCTTTTGGTGTGCCATCAGGGAAGTTGCTGGGGTTCATAGTCAGCAGAAGGGGGATCGAGCTAGACCCATCCAAAATCAAGACAATTCAAGACTTGCCACCGCCGAGGACTAAGAAAGAAGTTATGAGTTTCCTGGGTCGTCTGAATTACATTAGCAGATTCATCGCTCAATCAACAGTCATATGCGAGCCAATTCTCAAGATGTTGAAGAAAAATGCACTGAATGAGTGGACAGAAGAATGTCAAAGAGCTTTTGATCGCATCAAGGAATACTTGTCTGCACCACCGGTTTTGGTCCCACCGAGAGAAGGAATTCCATTATTGCTTTACCTGTCAGTCTCAGAAAATGCTTTCGGATGCGTCCTCGGGAAACATGATGAGACCGGCAGGAAAGAGAAAGCCATTTACTACTTGAGTAAAAAGTTCACACCATATGAAGCCCGTTACACTCTTATAAAAAGGACATGTTGTGCTTTGTATTGGACGGCACAAAAGTTGAGGCATTATCTATCGTCCTACACAACTTACCTCATCTCGAGAATGGATCCATTGAAGTATATATTCCAGAAGGCCATGCCTACGGGAAATCTAGCCAAGTGACAAATGTTACTGAGTGAGTTTGACATTGTGTATGTAACCCAAAAAGCAATCAAGGGGAAAGCCTTAGCAGATCATTTAGCTCAAAACCCAGTTGATGAGGAATACAAGTTCGTAGGAGAAAATATCACGAAAATCTGCCCCAAATGGAGGCTATTTTATGATGGGGTGGTCAACTTCAAAGGTTCAAGAATTAGAGCAGTTTTGGTGTCATAAACGGGCCAACATTATTCGGTAACTGCTACGTTACGTTTTCCATGCACCAACAACATGACTGAATATGAAGCTTGCATCCTGGGGCTCAAATCGGCACTTGATATGGGTGTTCGTGAATTACTAGCCATCGGAGATTCAGATTTGCTAATTCACCAGGTACGGGGATAATGGGCGGTAAAAACCTCCAAGATTACTCGTTATGTGGAGCTGGTGCAATAATTATGCAGAAGATTCAAGGATGTTGATTTCAGACATATCCCACGGACACAAAACGAGTTTGCTGATGCTTTGGCCACGATATCTTCCATGATTCAGCACCCGGATTAGAGTTACATCGATCCTTTGAAAATAAGCCTAAATGAGCAACCCGCGCATAGTATACACGTGGAAGAGGAGCCTGATGGAAGGCCTTGGTACTATGACATTAAGAGGTATTTGGAATCTGGAATATATCTTGAAGAGGCTAGTAACAACCAAAAGAAGACAATCCGGCGTTTGGCAAACAATTACTTTCCAAGTGGAGAAATCCTTTTTAGAAGGACTCCTGATTTGGGATTCCTAAGATGCGTCGATGCGGCGGAAGCCAATAAGTTGATAAACGAGGTACACACTGGAGTTTATGGGCCCCACATGAATGGGTTTGTCCTTGCCAGAAAGATCCTGAGAACCGGTTACTTTTGGATGACTATGGAAAATGATTGTAGTAAGTTTGTGCAGAGATGTCCAAAATGTTAAATACACGGAGATCTGATTCGAATGCCTCCACACGAGCTTCACGTAATGAATTTTCCTTTAAATTTTCGTAGTTTGGGGCATGGATGTCATCAGACCAATAGAGCCACTAGCATCGAATGGGCATAGATTTATTTTGGTTGCCATTGATTATTTCACTAAGTGGGTCGAAGCTGCTTAGTACAGAGCCGTCACTAAGAAAGTGGTTGCAGATTTCATCAGGAATAACTTGATTTGCCAATTCAGAGTGCTGGAATCGATTATTACTGATAATGGGGCAGACCTAAGCTGTCACTTGATGAAAGAAATTTGTGATCAGTTCAAGATTTTGCATCACAACTCGACAGCGTACCGTCCCCAAATGAATGGAGCCGTAGAAGCTGCTAACAAGAATATCAAGAAGATCTTGAGAAAGATGGTCGAAAATGATAGATCATGGCACGAGATGTTACCTTACGCCTTGCTAGGGTATCGAACAACAATTTGAACCTCCACAGGAGCAACTCCCTATTTAATAGTTTACGAGAATGAAGCTGTGATACCCGCTGAGGTAGAAATACCTTCCCTAAGGATTATTCAGGAAGCTGGACTGAGTAACGAAGAATGGGTCTGTGCTCGCTATGAACAATTCATGTTAATTGATGAAAACAGAATGACCGTTATATGCCATGGTCAGCTGTATCAACATAGGATGGTTTGTGCCTTTAACAAGAAAGTAAGAACTCAAGCATTTGAAGTGGGGCAATTGGTTCTCAAACGAATATTCCCTCACCAAGAGGAGTACAAGGGCAAGTTCGCTCCAAACTGGCAAGGGCCATACATAGTTTGCAAGGTGCTATCTGGAGGAGCTCTGATTTTTTCTGGGATGGATGGCACAGAGTATACCAAACCAATCAATTCTGATGCGGTAAAGAGATATTATGTTTGAATGACGTTCTAGTTTTTGTGTTTTCTTAGTTTGTTTGTAATTACCTTTGTAATAATGTTGCTTGCTAGTGTGTAACTGCCTAGAATCCTTTCCCTTTATGTACGAACTACGTTTGACCTGAATTCCCAAGAAAGGGATATGTAGGCGGCCTATGTCGGCTTCGGTCAACCCCTTAGGATAATTTATCGTTTCTCTTTATGTATAAACTACGTGATGACCTGAATTCCCAACAAAAAGGATATGTAGGCGGCCTATGTCGGCTTCGGTCAACCCATTAGATTTTTCTAAATATATCCCTAGCGTAGGCCTGAACTACATTTGACCTGATTCCTACTTCAACGGGATACGTAGGCACCCCAACGACTCAGTCATATAACCCTAGGAAATGGAAATTGGGGCAGAATTTTCGAGAAGGAATCTCGAAAATTCACAAGAAAAGATCGACATCCAACAAAGAGAATGAAGATCAGCAAAGACTTCAGATCCACTTAGATTGGTATTATCTCAAACAAGATTAAACTGGGGCAAAAATTTTGAGGAAGACCTCAAAATTTCCACTAAATACCGGAACATATTTCGAATTCCCCAGCACCGGAGGTAAAAGCTTTGGAAACCACCAACTGTAACAAAGTCTGGATAGACTCAATTTTTGGCTATGATAGAACTACTTAAAAAAACCCTCCAACAATAATCATGAGTTTTGGAAACCATCCATCGGATATAGTCAGAACCGCGAGGAAGACGTTAATTGAGCTAGTACATGACATGACTGGCAGAAATTTTCTAAAATTTTACAGAAGTTTTCAAAATTATTTTCAAAATTTAAGACTATTTTTAAAAATCTTACGACTCACTTACTTAGTACTTGCCTAGACATCATTTGGGATAGAGTGTCAGGGGGGAAGTCTCAATATGGTGCCCAAGAGATGGCAAGGAGCAAATCAAGGATCGAAGAAGGTCAACATGGAGTAATTTCATTCAACTAATCATTTTTCTGTGGATGCAAGGATCAATACGCAAAATGAGAATCTCTTTCAAAAATCCCCGAGCAAATTGGGAGCCACAACAGATCATTAAGATGGAGACCACACTCGGATTCGCTACCAACAACAAGAATACAAGATACAAGAGTATATTTTAACACCAAAACAGCCACAAAACGTGATGAACAAGATGAACAACAATAATACAAGTTTTGGATTCAACGAAGACCCCAAAACAGTCCACTACACAACACATACACGATTTGCAAAAAAATAAAGATAGATAGTGAGACCAAGATTATTACAAG
>NW_025841939.1:0-8015 GCF_002878395.1 Capsicum annuum
AGAGATGCCAGCCTTGTCAAGTTGAAAGAATCAGTTCAGGATCAGAAAATTAAGGTTTTCTCCAAAGGGGGAGATGGTATTCTTCATTGTGAGGGTCATCTCTGTGTTCTAGACATAGATGACATAAAGCAGTGAATTCTTGTAGAAGCGCATGGTGTGTATTACTATATTCATCCAGGGGCCACAAAGATATACCAGGACTTGTGGGGGATCTATTGGTAGAGTGGGATGAAGAGAGATGTTTCAGAGTTTGTTGCAAAGTTCTCCATATGTTAGCAAGTCAAGATAGAGCATCAAAAGCCTAGTGGTCCTATACCGGAGTTCAATATTCCTACTTTGAAGTGGGAAGTTATGAATATGGACTTCGTGATGGGTTTGTCTCGAACTCGTCATCAGCATGATTCAGTTTGGGTCATTGTAGACAGAATAACCAAGTCAGCCCATTTTCTTCTAGTTCATACCCTTATTCAGCTGAGGATTATGCCAAACTCTACATCAAAGAGTTGGTCTGATTACATGGTGTTCCGTTATATATTATCTCAGATAGAGTTACCCAGTTTACCTCTTACTTCTATAAAGCATTCCAAAAAGGTCTTGTTACCCAAGATTATCTTAGTATATCCTTCCATCCATAGACAAATGGTCAAGCAGAGAGGACCATTCGGACTCTAGAAAATATGATAAGAGCGTGTCCAATTGATTTCAAGGGTAATTGGGATAACCAGTTGCCTTCGATTATATTTTTCTATAATAATATCTATCATTATAGTATTCAAATTTCTCCTTTTTAAGCTCTCTATGTTTGAACATTTAGATCTCTAATTTGTTGGTTTGAAATTAGTGAGGCCTCAGTCATAGGTCATGACTTAGTATTCGATGACTTAGAGAAAGTCCAGTTGATCATAGAAAGACTCAGGGTTGCTCAGAGCTGATAGAAGTCTTATGAGGATAATTGTAGAAATGATCTTAAGTTCGAGATCAGTGATCTTGTTTATCTAAAGATCTCTCCTATGAAGAGAGTGAAAAGGTTTTGCAAGAAGGGAAAGCTCAGTCCCCAATATATCGATCCCTTTAAGGTTCTCAGTTGTTTTAGCAAGGTATCTTATGAGCTAGCATTCCCTTCAGATTTAGCCTCAGTTCATCCATTCTTTCATGTCTCTTTGCTCAAGAAGTGTATAGGTGACCCATCAGTAGTAGTCCCTATTTAGAGAATCGTTGTTCATAATAGCCTTTCTTATGAAGAGATTCTAGTTGAAATCTTAGACTATCAAACTCATAGACTGATGAACAAAAATCTCCCTCTAGTTAAGGTTCTTTCACGAAATCAGTCCGTTAAGGGAGATACTTAGGAAGTAGAAGAACATATGTGCACGAAGTATCCTCACCTCTTCTCCATCAACTATGACAAAGCTCAAGATAACAACTCTCCTTAACCTTACTTAGTTTCATGTTCTGTGTTGATCACAAACTTGGTATTAAATTTCATGTTCATGTTCTCATCATAAACTTGGTTTCAAGTACCATTGAATATCTATTCATGCACTCATGTATCAATTTAGTCATGTATTTATGCATCAGACATGCATTCTCATGGTAAGAAACTTAGTTCTTCAAAACACTTAGTTATGCATTCATGAATCAGTTATACATTCATCAGATATGCATGTTCAATATGATATATTTAGCCTGTTAGTTATGTCAGTCATAAGATCATGTTTCAGCTAGTTATGTTCATCCTAGTGATTTCTCTATCAGTTAGTCTCATTCCAGGATGAATGTTGTCAAGGGAGAGATATTGTAATACCCGTGCCTTTTTCTTAGCTTGAAATTGTCTCAAAGATATCAGAACTTGCTTTGAAATATAAAAACATTTTTTTACATATGGTATTTTTATGATTTTCAATTTTCATCATATGATAAATTAAATAAGCTTTCCATCTATATTAATTTCATCAAAATCCGATATTAGGGGAAGAAGTTATGGATTTCTTACTCAGAGCTGTCAGAATCGCCCATGTGCGACGGCCAGGTTGACAGACCATCGCATCCAAGGCAGTGGGTCAACCTTCTGATCCACCTTCGATAGTTGAAATAATGGATCATCGAGCCAGCGATGGACAGTTGCACGAGCCGTCGCTACCTAGGCAGTGAGAACCTATTCTGGTCCACCTACGACAGTCAAAAAATAGACCGTTGACCTAGCGACAGACTATCACATGTGCTATTGTAGGTTCCATTAAGCAATTTTTAAAGATATTTTAAAGGGACTTTTTGGTCTTTTGCCACCCGTTTATATTCCTAGTTAAATCCAGCCAAAAACTACATTCTTATTGTAATTTCACAACAAATATTAGGGTTTTTCTCTAACCTTATTCTCAAAGAAAAAAAATACAAACTTCTTAAAGAACTAATGGATTTCTAATACTTCAAGTTCAATAACATCATGAACCTTAACCCAGGTATGCATAGTGTTCATTCAAGAGCTTCTTTCATCCATGAAGCCCAAGAATCCCATTTCTAAATTCAAGTTATGGATTTTCTTATGAATTTCATGACTTTGTTGATCTTGTTCATGTTGATAATGAATAATTGAATTATATTCCATGAGTGAGTTCCAAATTCTATATGGGTTGATTTGTAGAGGTATAGATTCATGAAAACCTATGACTAAACCCCTAAATGATTAATAAGAATTGAATCATGATAGTTAATTATTGTATGATGTTGTTTTCACATTCTAAGCCTACCATGTGTTTGATTAAATTCCTAGATGAAGGAAAAGTGTCTAATTAGCATGATATCATGAAATCCCCATGTATGTACAAGCTTATGCCTATCACATGTTTGATGAAGTGCTTTAGTAAATGTACAATGATGTTTATTATATATTCAAGCGAGTCATGCTTTGTCTGTTTCCTTCTATTGAGTCCTGGGGGTACTTGCACCTGAAACATTAGTTGTGTACCTAGAGCCATGTCATGTTTTTACGATACTCTCAGTCAAGCTATGAATCCTGAGACTTCAAACACTCTTATGACTCAGGAAAATCTCCATGATCTCATGAACTCAGTCAGTTGTTAGATATCAGTAGTATTTCGTCAGTCAATGGAATTCAATAATTTAGATAATGTTTGATTCAGTAAATCTTGTTCAATGTCCATTCAGATGGGAGTAGAAATTAGCACTGAGTGAACCCAAGGATAGGGATTCATACCATCAGATGAGTGTGTGATCCTTAGAAGTCATCCTTATATTCCAGAACTATGTAGCCAGCACAGGTTGAGATATTAAACTATCGATGAGGGCTAATGAGGTGGATAAGCACTATCAGATAAGGGCCCCACCGTTCTCTTATAGGGGACACTCTCAATGAAGGGTCACCCACAACTTGTCCTTACCAGTGGCATGGTATAGACACTCTTTCAATTAAGGTTACAGATTGGACCCCAACTCAGTTATAATGGCATATTATGGGCATGTTGGTTAGAAAACTACTTCCTATAGTTTTATCTTACAGAATTAGGACTATTAAATATAGTCAATCAGTATCAGTAATAGAACTTAGATAATTTTTAAAAATTTAGGACTATCTAATACAGTCAACTCAGATACAATTTAAAACTTAGATAGTTCCATCAGAATCAGGACTGTTAAATATAGTCAATCAGTCTCAGTAATAGAACTTAGATAGTTTTTAAAAATTTAGGACTATCTAATATAGTCAACTTAGATACAATTTGAAACTTAGATAGTTCCATCAGATTTAGGACTATCAGATACAGTCACTAATATAATCACTCATATCAGTTATTAATTTATCAGGTTATCAGTATTTAGACTCAGTAATAAAGTTATCATATTATCAGTTATAGTTACGTATTTATGCATGCATTCTCACGCTTATGTTAGACAGTTAGTTAGCAATAATCATGCATGTGAACCCTTGTATATAACCTACCTCACATGTGTACTCAGTATTCCATTATAGTGACTCATTTGCACTATGTTGCTTTCTTTTTATATTGCACCATAGGTTCAGAGACACGAGTTCCTGATCAGTAGTAGATTCCAGTTTCAGCGGTCAGAGTCTGGAGTGAGTCCTTATCCTTCGAGGGCATATTTTTTTTACTATCTCATTGATTAGCTTATTAGTTGGAGTTAGTTGGGGACATGTCCTATCAACTCCTTATTCAGATTATTTAGATATTAGAGGCTTTCAAACTAGAGACAGACTATTATGTTTCAGTTTTCAGTATTTTTAGTTTTCTTTTGGGTAATCTATTATCCCGCTCAGATGTTTTATTGTTCCAATTTTGTTCAGTACTGATTGTTATGGCCTTTCAGTGCATTTTCTACATTATTATGTTATATTATGCAGTATATAGGTACAAATATCAATCATGGATTAGCTTATGGTCCATCGAGGTTATAATCACAGTTAGTGTTCCGAGTACTAGATTTGGGGCATTACAAAGGGTTTTGAAAATACTTTGAATAATATGCATCATAACCTATTTTGAATAGATTTTCATGAATGTTTTCCACAAATTTTTATTATATTGAAGTAGCTAAATATTATATGGTTTTGAGAATTTATATGAGAGCATGATCTATGAAACTTCCCTCTTAATGTGGAATTTGATCAATTTAAGATGTTATGGTTGATAAATTGCATGTCCTAAAGTATTAATCAAAGATTTCACTATCATTCGTTGATTTGATATTGGTTATGGATTAAAGATAAGGTGTTTTCTTAAATAACTATGCTATTTGAATTAAATGGAAGAAGTACATATGATAAAAAAAATTAAAATGGTCAGCGCATGTTTACGAATTGAGAAGAGAATATTTATGGATAATATTTCATATGATTTTGAAATTGAGAACTCTCTTATGATGTTATAAATTTTTTAGTGGTTGTTTACATATTTTGAGTGAGAAGGGTTGTGGAATTGAATGATATAAATTACTTTCTTGTCTGGGTATGACGATACCCTATTGTGATATGCCCTTAAATGAATAAGAAAAGAATTATTAATGAGCATGAAAGATGATTTTAAGAGGTTAAACTTAGGTCTAAAGAGAGTTAGATGGTTACCCGAATAAAGCACGAGTTAAAAAACTCAATGCTGGAAATTGTGACTTATCGACACGAATTATGGTACCCTGCTTTGTGATCTTGTCTACCTTTATTCATGTCATCCCAATTTGGGACTACAGTTAGGATCCCTTCTTTTTGATATCGTGCACTACCATGACATATTGATTTGAATGGGGGTTCTGGCACCCTGATTTTTGATCTTATGTGTACCCTATCACTTACACTCTAATCCTTGTGGTAAACTTAGATTAGGGGCTTAGCCACCACGTCAATGGCGGATTATATATAGCTCATAGGTTTATACACTTGCTGGGTGTACCATCTAGCTTAGAAGTAAAATAAAAAATGGAGACATCATTGCAAGAAAATAGTTTAAAGCCTCATCAATGTATGCCCATTTGTTTTTAATTTACATTATGTTAAACTATTTTATGAAATGCTCTCAATTATGTAATATAACATATATTCTATATTGTATTGTTCTATGTACTATTTTCTTGTGTATTGACCCCTTATATTTCAGTTTCTGCGGTATAGTCCCACAGCTCATCACATCAGTATAACACTTGGGATATGACTGAAATGCGTGAGCCATACATATTTCAGAAGGCCTTTACTTATATGTTGAGTCTTTTAGTGTATGGTCTAGCCGGGGGATTTGTCCCGGTCTAAATAGTTAGTCCTCAAAAGAGACTTCATAGATGAAAGTTGAGTATTTTATTGGCATATTGGTTGACACAGTTTTATTATAAATTTCCCTTGAATTTTCATCATATCTTGCGCACTTTGATTATGTATGGATTATGCATATGATTAACTGCTAAGGGCTCTCTTATGCCCTCATTGTTTGGGATGTCCATCGCGGCTAGGGCCTCGGTTCAGGTTGTAACAAGATTGGTATATGAGACAAGTTTATTGTCCTAGGGTGTCTATGAAGCCATGTCAAGTAGAGTCCATTTTATGGGTAAGTAGTGCGCCACACTTATAAGGAGGAAGCTGTGAGGGATTTAGGACATGTTCCCCATTATTCATACTCTAGTTTGTGCTATTGTGCTGTCCATATAAAATTTATCTAAAATCCTTTCTTGCTCTAATTTTATGGGCCATACATCATTGTTGAGGCGATGAAATTCCAAAAATTTAGATCCTGAATTATGTGGTCCTTTCTGAATGATTTATCCATAAAGTTATGATATAGCATAAGGACTTGAGATTTGTCTATTAGTACTTTAAATTTTATTAATTTGAGTGTGTACCTATATTATAATGCAATCGTTCTCTCTATCCTGAGGTTCAATGTGTATTTATTCCTTTCAAAATCCTTATTATAGATGTTATTCTTAGGATAGTTATGTGTAGCAGAATTTTGGAACAGTATATCTACCCGAGTAATAGTATATTTTAAAATCTCATCACCTATAGGAAGTGAGATGATCCAACAGTTGGTGACATAAAGTCACTTGGTTAGAAATCATAATGAGGGTGACTTTTGAATAAATAAATAGATTTAGTTGTATAACCCTTAACTGATGGGTGGTTTGCTCTTTTATGGTAATTGAGTAATATTGTAGCAAAATTTTTAGAGTATATAGTAGTTTGCGTAGGAAGTGTTTGGCTATGATTAATATTGATTCAATATAGGGAAGGAGCCTAGAGTTAATAGCTACGGTGGTTATAGAAATCAGTTATAGGTTGTGAATAGAAATGGGTAGAGTGGTTAATAAGTTAAAGGTAGAGACTAATTGGTGTATAAGGAATTTAAAGGTAGTGGGGATGTATGTATGGGTAAGTACATATGATGTGAGAAAGTGGAATATGTTGATAAGATCGTAATAGGTTATATTATAAGATTTAGAACGACTATCCTTATTATGTGACTTTACACCCTTGATTTTTTCTCTATTAGTTGTAAACTAGTCCTATAAGTGAGAAGGTATGTAGTGGATTTTGTGGTGTAGTAGTAATGTCATGGAGGGGATGTTGTTGTAGGTAGTAGTTATTGAAATGATTTATTTAGCTTGATTTTCCAATTTGATGGACTAGTATAGTATGCGGCATGCTTCATCATTGATACATGATATTTGACTATAGGCTTGAACTTTAGATATGGATTGTGGTGATAATTATAGTAGCTTAAGACTAATGATGCATGTTTAGTGGGAATGAATTAGTAGGCTTGATGTGAGGTATGAAATAACCTAAGTGGGAAAATTGTTGAAAACATAATATAAAAAAATTATGATATATATGCATGAGGATTTGTATTAAAATGATGATTTGCAGATAATTCACTAGGTGGATAAGAGTGTTGAGTTTATAAGAATAAGTTGAACCCCAAGTAGCTTGTTGTCACGTGTGGTCCTTAGTGTATAAGTGTCATTTGTGGCTAGTTCATGTTCCTGAAATTCTTAATATGGAGAAGTCTGGGGAGTTGTTGTATGGTGTTCTTTATAGTTAAACTGAGAAAATATAGGTAGGCAATATGCGCCACTGGTATAGTTTACAAATTTGTTAAGATTATAAGTATGTGAGTAGAGGTCTAATGTTGGTGTGTTAAGTTGTAGTGAATGAATTATTATTTGATAAGGAGTGTGCATGTATATGCTCATACGAGTGGGAGTGATAGGGTGATGGCTAGAGAGCCTAGTGAAAGTCAAGAACAACTTTTCCGTAAAGCAATGCCTTCAGAGAATAGTTTATCAGGGCAAAGTTTAGCATTTACGTATATGGTGATACCCCATTGTGGGTGTTGTGCTTGTAGATTTAATGAGAAGATATGTCCTCAAGTCTAGAATTGTGTCTTTGATCTAAGGAGGAGATGATGAATTAAGGTAGTTCCCAAATTTTTCTTGATAGTGTCATGTTTTAGGAAAGTGTCATGATAAAATCTTTCCCTATTCAAGAAAGCTACTCT
>NW_025841940.1:0-1225 GCF_002878395.1 Capsicum annuum
CATAGATTGAATCAACATTTTTCAATTAGAAGTCAAATATTTGTGTTGATTATAGTCGTAACAAATTGAGACTTAATTAAATTCTAATATAAATTGCATCAATATTTTACAAAGAGAAGTCAAACATTTATGTTAACTTTAGTCATGACAAATTGAAACTCAGTTTAATCATAATATAAGTTAGAAGTCAATTATTTATGTTGACTATAATCGTGATAAATTGAGATTCAATTCGATCCTAACATATATTGAATTAGTATATCTCAATTAGAAGTTAAATAATTATGTTGATTATAGCCATGACAAATTGAGACGCAATTCAATCCTAACATAGACTAAACCAATATTTCTCAATTAAAAGTTAACTATTTGATAACTAAAGGCGTGACAATTTGAGACTCAATTTATTTTTTTATTAATTTGCATGACTTAATTTAGTTGTGGACCTTTTAAAATGTTAAAAACGTGAATCTACACCAAATTAGCTATATGAAAGTCATTTTAAAATTATAATTGTACACTCACATATATAGAATGATTTGTAATTCCTCTATCAAAATTTATACAAGTCACTTTTTTAATCAGTCTAAAAAAGAATGACGTAATTCTATATTTACTAATAATTAACTTTAAAATACCCATTTTATCTTTAATGAAATAATTTATAGCTACACAAACATCTATCACTTAGTTTAGAACACAAATTTCAAAAGTCTTTCTTTCTTTCTTTCTTAAATTTCGTGTCAAGTGAAAGTAACTCTATAAATTTAGACAGAGAGAGAAATTTACATTTTGATAATTCTAAGAACCTAATTTATATTCAAAATGACTTGTGAGTCCTTTAGTCGGGTATAATATTTGAAGAGGAAAACGAGCACCGAAAAGAAGAAGAAAAGAATATTTATCAAAAAAAGAAATAGAACATGACAATTCAAAAGAAGAACTTTGAAGAAATAAAGGAGAGATGATGGGTTGACAAAATAGGACTCATTAAAACACTTGTTAGTCAAAAAATTAGAGTGGCTCACATAATTATTATTGGGTGAGGTAAAATCTTATCAAATATTTATTATGCAGATAGTAAATCTTGGGCGATGTTATTGGCAGAAGAGAGAGAGAGAGAGTAGTTTGTAGTTTTGGTAAGGTAGTTTTAAAATTTAGAGGTATCTTGGATAGTCAAAATTTGTGAAGTTACTATTACACTCTTAATTGACAAGTTAATTAC